>NC_142954.1:7137932-7150432 GCF_046866305.1 Octopus bimaculoides
TTTTCCTCATATTCTAATGGCTGTAAACATTCTCCATATTGACTGTACAGGGATTCCTGTACAGGGATTCCTGTACAGCTACACTCTACTGGGAGTAGCCATGACTACCACCCTTTCTCCTTGTAATCCAGCAGAAAGTTCTGGACTCGGAACACTTCGATTCAACCACGCCTTGCTCTTCATTTTACAGTTTTTTTCTTTTGTAAGACGCCAGGGTGTGGTTTGTCAGGAACAAAATTGACAGATTATTTTTTCAAGTAGATCGTTTAGCCACCTAAAAGCTCCTGATTGGTTCCGAAACACCCAGAGATTCTCCACCCAAGCAAAAACTTTCTGCTCTGGCTCTAGTGAGAATTTAACAAAAAAAGGACAAAAAGAAAAAAGGAAAACAACAACAACCTTGAATTGTTATTCAAATTCTTAGACTTTGTATAAAACCGAAATTTAAATTTATAAACATGCTGCGAACTTTTCAACAACCGATAGCCAATTGGTGCTGTTGGTAGCGACAATGGTGGTGGTGGCGGTTGTGGTGATGATAGTAGTAATAGGGGTGGCGGTGGTGATAGGAGTGGGAGCGGCGGTGTCGGCGCTGGTGGCGTTGACGGTGGTGGTGTTGGTGGTGGTGGTGGAGGCGGTAAAGATCGGTGGGGGGAGGGGTGTCACGAGATGGTGTTGGTGGTGATGGTCTTGTTCGTGGTGGTGCTGATTGGTGGCGGTGGGGGCGCTGTAGCGTTTTGGAAAGGAGGGGGGGGAGGGAGGGAGGGAGGGCGGGAGAGGAGGAAGTTGAAAGGTCACATGTTGACATGTGTTTACATTTAAATTTCGTCGTGGAGAAAACAGCTGAATCGACACCGTCACATCGCGCGTGCGCATATATATATATATATATATATATATATATATATATATATATATATATATATATATATATATGTATTTATACATTTATATACATACATACATACATACATACATACATATATATATATATATATATATATATATATATATATATATATATGTGTGTGTGTGTGTGTGCATATGTATATATATATATATATATATATATATATATATATATATATATATATATATATAATTTACATTTATATATATATATATTTACATTTATATATATATATTTACATTTATATATATATATATTTACATTTATATATATATATATTTACATTTATATATATATGTATATATATATATATATATATATATATATATATATATATATATATATATATATATATTTACATTTATATATATATATATTTACATTTATATATATATATATTTACATTTATATATATATATATATATATATATATATATATATATATATATATATATATATATATATATATATATATATACGTATATATATATATATATATATATATACACACACACACAAACATGTAGGTAAATATGTATACAATACAGACAAGACATACAGATGCATAGATTGCCATGCATTTCTGCACATGCCTACATGCACGTAAAATAGAGAGAGAAAGATAGTGACATAATACATACATACATATATATATATATGTATATATAGTATGTATATATATATGTATATATATATACATATACATACATATATATACATACATACATACATACATACATATATATATATATATATATATATATATATATATATATATATATATATTTCGAAAATTTAACAAACACACAAGAAACAGAAAGTTTTACAAAAAGCATAGCAAATAAAAATTTCGTTGCTAATTCCTCATCAGTCAACGTGGAAAAAGATCATTACAATTTCGCGCCTTTAACGTTGATATATATATATATATATATATTTATATAAATATAAACTCACAGACACATACATACATATATACATACATGCATAGATTTATAGACCACATGCACATATATTTATATATTTATAAAAGCACAAAAAGAAATAACACACATTCCAACAAACCGTCTATTTATCTATGAGGAGGTGACGGCAAAATGATTCTAGTTTTGCTGATACGGCACTTTTGGTCTATATATAAGTATATATGTATGTATGTATGTATGTATTATGTGTGTGTGTGTGTGTGTGTATGTATGTATGTATGTATGTATGGAGAGTTAGCTAAAGGAGAACGACCTCCACATAAACCCCAAAAGAGGTATAAAGACTTGCTGAAGGCTTCCTTGAAAGGTGCTAGCATCTCTCCTGACACATGGGAGGGCATAGCTATTGACCGTAGCAGGTAGAGAAGGATTGTGCATGAGGGGACAGCTACTATTGTGAAATCTCGTGTTGCGTATGAGAAAGTAGGGAGGGATGTCAGGAAGGGCATCGCTGTTGCACTTCCAGATGGTAAGGATCTTCCTATGACTCTGACATGCAGTGTCTGTGCAAGACCCTACCTCAGTAAAGCTGGACTCATGAGTCATCTTCGGAGTCATAAAGCAAGACCAATGATTGACTACCAAGGCCGCTGGTGATGATGCTACACACCATACTAATCATGTCTGTCGGGCATGTGGAAGGGAGTGTGATTCAGCAGGAGGACTTAAACGACACGCAAAGGTACATGGAGCCCAATTACAACAACAGCCAGCTATTGTCAGGTAAGGTTTTGGATGCCAACTCTGTGCAAGACATTGTAGGTCTTTGGCTGGGCTAAAAAGTCACATTCGATCACAACACCGTTAATAGGTAAGCCCCATGCAATGGCCATACTCAATAACGAGGAGGCAGCCATCATGTATGTATGTATGTATGTATATATGTATGTATGTATGTATGTATGTGTGGAGGCGCAATGGCCCAATGGCTAGGGCAGCGGACTCACGGTCATAGGATCGCGGTTTCGATTCCCAGACCGGGCGTTGTGAGTGTTTATTGAGCGAAAACACCTAAAGCTCCACGAGGCTCCGGCAGGGGATGGTGGCGAACCCTGCTGTACTCTTTCACCACAACTTTCTCTCACTCTTACTTCCTGTTTCTGTTGTGCCTGTAATTCAAAGGGCCAGCCTTGTCACACTGTGTCACGCTGAATATCCCCGAGAACTACGTTAAGGGTACACGTGTCTGTGGAGTGCTCAGCCACTTGCACGTTAATTTCACGAGCAGGCTGTTCCGTTGATCGGATCAACTGGAACCCTCGACGTCGTAAGCGACGGAGTGCCAACATATGTAGGTATGTATTTATGTATCTATGTATGCATATATATGTCTGGATGTGGTAAGAAGTTTGATTCCCAAACACCACCACCACCACCACCACCGTCGTCATCGTCATCATCATCGTCGTTGTTGTAATTGTCTCCATTGCGTCATCACTACTGGAAGTCCTAAACGCACACACACACATACACACACACACACACACACACACACACACACACACACACACCTTTTCCGACCACCACCTCCAACTTTCCACCCCTTGCAAGCCGTTGCCCACTCATCATTTTCTTCCCGCTGCCCGCCTATCCACTCCCTCTATGACTTCTCAACCCCTCAGTAACCCCAAATTCCCGCAGCGTTTCTGCTATCTCTGCTGTAATATTTGGAAATTATACTAACATCTGGCATGTTTCACATCAGAAATGATCTGGAAAATACACGCAACAGACAGACAGACAGACACACAGACACGCAGACACACAGACACACAGACACGCAGCCACACAAATATTTATATATACATATCTATATATATGTATATATATTTTATATATATTATACGCACTTATGTATAATTAGGTATATGCATAAATACTTATATACGTACACATATATATGTGTGTGTGTGTGTTTGTGTGTGAGTGTGTGTCTGTATATGTATGTATGTATGTATGTATGTATGTATGTATGTATGTATGTATGTATGTATGCATGTATGTATGCATATATGTATATATATGGGCTGAGGACAATAATATGCAGTTTAATGGTGAAAAATTCCAAGCCCTGCGCTACCAACGTCCAAAACTGAATATTAAACTTACAGAGTACACTGGTCCACAGGGAATTTCAATCCCAGAGCCTAAATCAGTGAAAGACCTGGGTATCGACATGAGTGATGATACTTCTTTCCAAGTGCACATTACCAGAATGGCAACAAAGTGCAGACGATTGGCTGGATGGATCCTGAGAACATTCAGAACCAGAGATAAGGAAACCATGATGATACTCTGGAGGACATTCGTCCTCAGCCGCCTGGATTACTGCTCACAGCTGTGGTCACCCACCAGTCTGAAATTAACAGCAGACCTTGAAGCAATCCAGAGGAGATTCACAAAGAAGATTGTCTCTTTGCAACTGCTCAGCTACTGGAAAAGGCTGAAACAGCTAAGACTCTACTCCCTGGAGAGAAGGCGGGAGAGGTATGCAGTAATATACATCTGGAAGATCCTGGAAGGAATTGTGCCAAATTTTGGCATTGAAAGCTACACCAATGCCAGAACGGGACGACACTGCATAGTGCCAAAGATCCCAGCAATGCCATCGCGCTTCAGGACCAGTTACTGCAACAGCTTGGGATTCAGGGGCCCACAGCTTTTTAATATTCTCCCAAAGAGCCTGAGGAATCTGCACAAAGTAGATGTAGGAGTTTTTAAATCAAAGTTGGACCTCTTCCTATCGAGAGTCCCAGATGAACCTACCTCGCGGCAGGAGGTGCAAATGCGAGTTGCTAAATCAAACTCCATTCTTCACCAAGTGCCACATATTGTAAGAGGCTCCCTGTAATAACAGTGTAGCAACACGGTGGTGCATCAGCATGGCCGCAGCTCTGAGCTGAAACTTTGAAATGAAATGAAAAAAAAAAATATATATATATATATATATATATATACATATATATACAAATTAAAAGGGTAAAGGTTTATCAATTTATTAATTTATTAATAAATCAGCAATTAATAATTTTTACCAAGCCCTTCGGTATGTAAGCACCATTATCGGTGGAGAGTTACAAGTAATGCTATCTGTTGGAGTCTCAGCTTTTTTAGCTGCTATTTCTGAACTTCGGTATATGGTGAAGCAAATATTTGCTGATCCCTTAATTATGTTTATATATATATATATATATATATATATATATATATATATATATATATATATATATACATACACACACACACATGCATATAGATATAGTATATATAGGTCTGTAGTATTTGTAAATATATATATATATATACACTAGCAGTATAACCCGACCTTGTCCGGGTGTGACTTATTACACCATCTACGATAAGTCTTGCTAGGTGAAAATCAACTGAAAATAAAATCCTTACAACGACTGCTCCTTCTAGCGGGTTAGATGTCCTATTATGGACATCTCTCTTATGTGTTTAAATGTACACTGTATGTCCTGACTTACCCTGATGAGATTTTTACTCAAATTTTTTTCCAAGATATGAATTGTTATAAACTTGTTATTGGTCTTGAGCTTGAATCGAAACAATTGTAGGGATTATTAAAATTATGTTAATAAACTAACTTATGTCAGTTTGAACCTTTCTATTTTCCTTTTAATATTTTGTATATTGTATATATATATATATATATATATATATATATATATATATATATATATATATATATATATATATATATATATATACCCATTCGTATTGAAAATGTTTTGCGTAGGATGTGTGCAGTGCCCAGTCGTGCAATTTTCTGTATGTTATTATCTTTATTATTATCATTATTTTTTTTTTATCATATTTGTTGTTGTTGTTGTTGTTCTTTTTTAATAAAAACCACACAAAGACTTTTGAAATGCAGTTACCCAGAGTTTCCCCAGCCGAAATATTAATTTATTTCGCCATTTATCAAGCTGGTAAAAACAACAAGAATAAACGTCGCAATAGATTAATGCTTCGACCAGAAAACCCCGAGTAGCTGTATTTCACAGGGCGTTTGTGGGTTTTATAATAACAATGACGATAATAATAATAATAATAATAGTAATAATAATAATAATAATAATAATTATTATTATAAAAATAATAATAATGTCTTTACACTCTCAAGCGATCTTGTGCTATACTAGTGGTCGAAAATCATTCCACGTCACACATAGTTACGTATGTATGTATATATACACACATACACATATATACATAGGTGTCACGTGAGATACAAATGAACAGATGTAAAATAAAATAGCCGATAAACTAAGCAACAGAATTCGTTGAAAGAAGGGCTAGTCTATATATAATTACTGAAATATAAACAGTTAGGAAATATATTAGTTTTTTTCCTGTTTCTTCCAGTAAATCTAACTTTAAATTATTTTCGAATTGCTTATGTTTATTATACGAGGAACTGGTAGAGAATGAAGACAGACTTTATTTCCTAGCTGGTGTTTTATCTACCCTTGTATTAAATGTTTGCACTGCGTGCGTGCGTACGTATGTACGTACGTACGTACGCACCTATCTATCTATCTATCTATCTATCTGAGGGGTTTTAGTCGACTCTAGGGCTTAGGTTTGTTTTACTGGTACTTATTTTATCAGTCTCCTTTGCTGAACAGCTTGATTACGGGGAGGTAAACATACCAACACCAGGTGTCAAAAGGTGGTGGGGACAAACACAGACACAAAGAGACACACACACACACACATATATATATATATACATATATACATACGACGGGTGCCTTTCAGTTTCCGTCTACTAAATCCACTCGCAATGCTTTGGTCGGTCCGAGGCCAAAATAAAAGGCAGTTGCCCAAGTTGCTACGCAGTGGGACTGAACCCGGAACGATGTTGTTGGGATGCAAGCTTCTTGCCACACATCTACGCCTTTATATATATATATATATTGCATACACAGGCCATCACTAGTTTTCGTCCATAGATATCACTTTTAGTTTTTTGCCCACACAGATACACCCGAGCTTTTGGTTTCAGTGATTAGTTTTTGCCCTCAGAAACCATCACTAGCTTTGCCCACACAAACCACCACTAGTTTTTGCCTACAGAAATCAGCATTAATTTTTGCCCACGGGGATCACCACTAATTTTGCCCATGCAGATCACCATTAGTCTTTAGTCTCTGAGATTAGTTTTCGTGCACAAAGACCGTCATTATTTATTGCCCGCACAGACTGTCGCTCGTTTCCATGGAGTCTACTGTTTGACCATATTTCTAAATACATCGCTTTAAACTGAGATTTGTTGTGTTAACATGGAAACCAACTGTGTTTGAGAGTAAATAGTGACTAAAGAGCAGCAGATGCCTACCAGATGTGGCGGAGGAAGGTTAAGGACTAGATTTCAGATTTAAAAAAAAAAGAAACAGAACCCCCCCCCCCCCCCCCTAAAAAGAAACGAATGAACAAACACGAGCAAATGAAGGGAGAAGAAGCCTTTATATGGCTGCTTTGTCTGCTAGAAATAGCAGCAAAAATTTCCCTCAACTGTCGCCCTATGTTTGTAGTTGTAGTTATTGTTGTTATTGTTGTTTAGCCAGAGCAGCCCTGGTCGATTAGAGCTATGGTCAAAGGTATTTCACGCGTGGTCATTTCTCTCTCTTTAACTACTACTACTACATTGAGGCAGGCACTAAAGCCCATCCTGCATTTCGGCGCACCATTCATCCCAAACAGTTGGGTGAAATGCCGCTGAAATGCCGCACACATCCGCTCGGGCTCAAGTACCGTGCGCCCTCTTTGGTCCACCAAAGACCGAATAGTGGCTTTGTTGCTATATATATATATATATATATATATATATATATATATATATATATATATATATATATATATATATTTATATAAATAAGGATAAGATCGATATTTAAAATATTGATCTTATCAAGTGGTCAGCATGGGAATAAAAACCATCAAAGGTAATAATTATTTAAAATTATAGTACAGGGTATCAAGAGATACCACCACGCTGAAAAAATAGCAGTCAAATTCTGACTCTAAAACCACGTCTTCGCTAATCGTGCCATGCGGTCATTTTATTGTGGTTTTAGAGTCAGAATTTGACTGCTATTTTTTCAGCGTGGTGGTATCTCTTGATACCCTGTATTATAATTTTATATATATATATATATATATATATATATATATATATATATATATATATATATATATATATCCCAGTTTCCGGCTACCAAATTCACTCACAAGGCTTTGGTCCGAGGCTATAGTAAAAGACATTTGCATAAGACACTTGCCGCACAGTGGGACTGAACCCGGAACCATGTGGTTGGGAAGCAAGCTTCTTACCACACACAAACACTTAGAAAGAGAGGTAGATACATAGTTACCAGACAGACAAACAGAAAGACAGACAGATAGAAAGATAGATAGATAGATAGATAGATAGATAGATAGATAGATAGATAGATAGATAGATAGATAAACAGACAGATATAAAGACAGATTGATAGGCAAACAGATATAGAGACAGATAGATAGATAGATAGATGCGTATCAGAATTTTTATCTGGCGAACGTATTTGAGATGCGACGCTCTTCTTTTTCTCCGTGTGAGCGACACATGTGTGTGAATATGTGGGCAATTATGTGCATATATGCATTATGCGTTCATACTGTGTGTATGTGTGTGGGTTGTGTGTATGTGTTTACACTGTGCCTATGTGTGTGTGTGTAGGCTGCGTGTATGAAACTACGACATAAATCAACGAACTGTTTGTCTGATGTCTCACAAAACGCTACCTGCTGTCATCCCAGTTGCCTTTTCGAGAAAACGCTGGGTGTTGGCTTAGGTAAGATTAATAGACGATGCCAGCTGGATAGAATGGGTGTGTTGCTGTTTACAGCATGGGAAAACATGGGATAGGACATGCTGATCGTCTGCCATTGCATTTGGATTGATAACTTATGTTTTATGTCGGTAGAGGGTGAGTTATATACATGATTTGCACGTAAGTTTTTCTGTCGCTTTTGATGCTGTCTACAACTGTATTCGGCACATTTGAAAATTTCGTGAACATGGAGGTTTGAAACGCATGTGATTTAATGAAAAAGAAATGACTAACGTATAATAATGAAAATACTCTCTTACTCCCTCTCTCTCCCTCTCTCTCCCTCTCTCTACATCTCTTTCTCTCCTCTCCCCTCTCTCTTTCTCTCTCTCTCTTCCCATCGTCTTAAAAGACGTCTGGGAGGTGATTTAGCCTTTAGTTAAGCAATTTGGATGGAGATGGAAAAGAATGGCGCAATCAGGACAGAATTGGAAGCGCATTGTGACCAGCGGCATATGACTGCATCTAATGGTCTGCTCGATATTGTGATACCATGATATGCATATATATATATATATATATATATTTATTTATTTATTTATGGGTTTCAGCCAAGTGGCTGTGGTCATGCTGGAGCGCAACAGACAACAATAAAACATCCGGACAGATAGACAGTTCAAAGACGGGTAGGAAAGACAAGGACGGGTCATTCGCAGCCTGCTCTCATCGGTCAAGTTTCCAGATCTTCCTAACAGTTTCGGCCAGTTACACATGAGACTATTCAAATATGGCTGGCCCCCAGAAATCTAAGCTAAGAGCATTAAATTTTTTGGGAGAAAGCAAGCGACAACAAAGACAACCCCCCCCCGGAAAAACGGAGAAAATGTTGCGCAATTACAGATGCTAACAAAAAGAAAATTACAACGGCTGTCTTTCGACCAATAAAGACGAATCAAGTAGAGCTGGCGTGTATAGAGTGAAAGCCTTGAGGCACGAACATTGGAGGTGAAGAGAAGAGATGCTTCGGGGAGTATCTTTATGAATACACGCGCGCGCGTGTGTGTGTATGTATGCACGACGGGCTTTCACACAGTTTCCATCAACCAAATTCACACACATTGCATTCGTCAACACAGAGGCTATAGCAGAAGATACGTACTGTTCCAAGGTGTCACACAATGTGACCGAACCTGAAACCACGTGGTTACAAAGCGAGCTTCATTACCACTCACCCACGGCTTCCTCTATGATTTCACTGAAACAATATATATATATATATTTTATCTTTAAGTACCGAAGGATTGGGGCGGGGGCATATCGGGCGTTTCCTTGATTAACTAATTAACTAGTAAATTTAATTAACACGAGTTTGTTTTAGGCTAATTAATTCCCGAGTGTCAAATTAAGCGAGTATTTACGATTATTTTAATGTAAATATCGTTAAGTGTTCTGAGTGGTAATTACTGGGTAAACCTCTCTAAATATTGTTTGTCATAGCGGTGAATAGGAAACGACGGGAGTAACCTACTATCGGTATTTACGAGTATATTAATGTTGTTTGAGAGGGTAGAGTACTTAAACGTCTGTTGTCATACTTTGGTAAATTATAACGATCAGTTTTTGCTTATTTTTGAGAAATAGTGTTGAAAGGGATATGTATACGTATGTATGTATATATGTATATATATATATATATATATATATATATATATATATATATATATATATATATATATATATATATATATACACACTCATATATACATTTACATACATATATACGTACGTACATACATACATACATATAATATATATTCCTTCGTACAGAAGAAGAAGAAGATCATACAGTATCACTTGTTTTCTTGACATTGGATCAGGAAGTTTTTATTTCTATGACATTAGTTGTGGTTAGAAAAAAAGGGAGATGCAATGCTTTTTTAACAAGTGTAACTAATTTTAACAGTATCCTTATTAAATAACTCATGATATTTACGGAAGGCGGTGATAAACATTCTTCTCGAGAGCATTAAAACTATTAGAATTATTAAATGCTATGATCATGTTGTAGGGAACGTGGGAGTGGCGAAATCACACGATGACTTCTCAATTCCATTGTTTTGAGGTGACTGTTCTACACTTCCTCAATTTTTCTTCAAATCCGCTTCATATAAATGCGTCATTGTAGCGAGGTACCGCTCTCTTCAATACATTGGAGATGTATATCTTTCTACTCGTGTTACTAAGATTTTCTTAGTGATTATAGGGAAGTGAACGGTCGAAGATTTTGTTTACGCAACCAATGTCTTGTTTTGACTTCCAAAGAAAAACTAATAAATGTCTTGATCCATGTTCTATGTTCTTGAGCCATCTGAGGCCGTGTGGGAAGATGAATGGAGGCATAACGTCGCTATCACTGGTGATCATTCCAAATACCATGATGTTGACTGGATGTTTGATTTTCATCACTCTCGGTACATGTCCTCAGGTTGACACCTAAATACTCTGAAATGTTCGTGTTGGAGCTTCCGGCGCGAATGCCAAGCAGTACAACATGTCGTTTCCAAATTTCTGGCTGACAAAATTGCGTCATGATGCAGTTTTTGTCACACGACCCTACTATACCTACCACACGACCCTACTATACTATTGTAGAAACCATTTGCTCAATTTGCCATTCAGTGGAACTGAACCCGAAACCATGTGGTTGCAATAAAAATCTTCTTCAGCACACAGCCATATCTGCACATATACTGTGTGTATATTACGCATATATATGGATTTTCAGCGTGTTCTCTCGTAAGACGTATGTAATTTTCTTTGGTAGTATCTTGTTATGTCTCAACGCTACTGCTATCTAGCACCTTCGGATAATCTCTACTCAATCGCTACATAAATGCTACTCGACTGCTACTCAACACACCTACCACGGCCAGACTACCTCTATTTATATGTCTTGGGAGATCCTACTTCTTCGCCTGGGGGCGTCGACACAACATATCTACAGGCGTTACTTTTGCTCCTTGCACAAGCTTCTTTGTGATACGTTACTCATTAAATGTGTCGGGCGCGACTGTATTGAAATCGCAGCCAAGCGTTTGAATCAATACATGTTCTACTTCCAGAACATTGCTTGGGAAGCACTATATTTTTTGAGCAATTGTAGCTAACTTTAATAGTGTCCTTATCAAATAACTTATGTTATTTAAGGAAAGCGGTGAAATACATTCTTCTCAAGGACATTAAAACTATTACATACAATGAATGATAAGATCATACTGTAGGAAGTGTGGAGTGGCAAAACCATGTGATATATCCTTCTAATTCCATTGTTTCGAGGTGTTTGTTCGAAACAGCCTATTATAAATGCGTCATAGTAACAAGGCACGGCTCATTTCAATATATGCCTATGAAGGGTGGATGTTGGATATATTTCTTCTCGTGTTACTAAGTTATTCTTAATGGTTGCAGGGAGGTGACCGTTTGAAGACTGTTTTGGGTTCCGTTTGAAGACTGTTTTGGCTTCTGACCAATGAAACACCACATAAGTAGTAAAGTTATTCCGTGTTCTGTATTTTGCATTCGTGAATAATCTGATTCAAATTCCAAGTTCAGGCATTCATCATTTTGTCGCCTGAATATTAGACAATTGGTGACAATCGTAGAGTGATGATAGAATGAATCATCAGCTGAGGAATACACACACACACACATACATACATACATACATACATACATACATATATATATATATATATATATATA
>NC_142954.1:7155432-7175432 GCF_046866305.1 Octopus bimaculoides
ACCTATATAGCAGTATACTGCTATATTCTGTGAAGCTGCTTGATTTGAAACCATCCTGTATTCTTAAGGTGCGCCGAAGCCAAGATAAGTTGAATGACATTACCAGTCCAGCCGGTGTTTACTCCTAATTTATCTATTATGCGAAAGCTAAAATTAACGATTGTTCTACCTCAATGAGCATACGTTTGTTTGTCTTCCGAAAGGAGCATGCTCAACCAGGACCCACGCCCAGAGATACAAATCCTCGAACACAAACAAACAATTGATAGACATTATATCAAAACTGTATTTCAATTTCTGTTCACAATGAAGTTTTCATTACAAATATTATCTATTTCTTTATTGCCCACAGGAGGTTAAACATAGAGGGGACAAGCAAGGACAGACAAAGGGACTAAGTCGATTATATCGACCCCTAGTGCTTAACTGGTACTTATTTAATCGACCGCGAAAGGATGAAAGGCAAAGTCGACCTCGGCGGAATTTGAACTCAGAACGTAACGGCAGACGAAATACCACTAAGCATTTCGCCCGGTTTGCTAACGTTTCTGCCAGCTCGACGCCCATTACAAATATTATCATCATTCTATCAGCGAAAATCAAAACAAAAAAAATGAAGTCCAAACAAATATCATTTTAATTTATTTTATTCAAAATGAAGGATGTTACAGATAATTGTATTTATTAACATTTTTTCGCAGGATCATTTCACACCATCACCTTTTTGGATTTACGAAATGTGTTTTTCAACTTTAACAAAATAAGGTGGGGTTCTGCATACTTGGGCACCCAACGCTAACGCGGCGCGGGTTCTTTATGCTTTAGAGTTGTTGTATTCTCAGAATCGTTAGAATGTTGTTTAAATTCTTTGGTGTATTGAGATACGGCACTTTTCTTTGTCTATTTCAATGCCACGTGGTCATGTGTCTTCAATTGTCTGGAAAAAGAAAATGGAGAAATTATATATATGTGTGTGTGTGTTTTAGCTACCTCAACTCAAACATCAATCACTTTAATAAAACCAATAATAAATACATATACTCATCTAAATAAAAAATGCTTTAAATAAAATTATCCTGTCAATGTGAGACATTACAATTATGTGTTTGTGTAGGTATGTATGCATAAATAAGTAATCGATGTCGCAAATCAGTTAAAATAAGGCGCAGAACAGTTAAATAATTTATCAAAGTATTTAACTCATTGCTTACCTATTATTCATCTATATTTATATACATGGCAACATTCAAGATTATGTTACCATTCAAAGCAAACACGAAGAATTCGGCGAGATGAACGTATACCGAGTGGTTTTCAAAGAAAATATCAGTCAGTACAAGAGGTTCATAATACGGACCACGGGGAATTTCTTCGGCATCGGAAAAACGAGCTGCAAATTGACCGAAAAACAAAACTCAATGAATATAATTTGACATAAACAAGAGAAACGGACACAAATCAAACATGGAATATTCATATTGAGAAAAGTAATTATGCATGGGTTGTTAATGTTTCACTGAGCTATCGATGTGTGTGTGTGTGTGTGTGTGTATAATCCACTAGAAATTATTTAGGACAATAGAATCTCCTAAAATGTTTAATGAAAAATTAGAAATGCTAGAGTATGACTTACTTCCGGTGAAAGGTAGGATGGCAAGATGAGGTTCATAAGAACTGGTCTCTGCAGAGGAGGATTCTGCAAGAAATAAAGCAAAAAATTATATATATAAAGCATTCCTGTATGAATTTCAGGGGTATACATAACAATATACTTGCAAACGTACATTGATATACATATATACATACATACATGCATACATACATGCATACATACATAGAGGCATGCGTGTATACATGCATTCATGCATACATGCAGGGAAAAATATGTACATAGATACAGGTATATAGGTACCTGTGTATCTATGTATGTATATATATATATGTGTGTGTGTGTGTGTGTGTCTTTGTGTGTGTCTCTGTGTGTGTGTGTGTGTGTGTGTGTGTATAAAATGACAATTAGCAACATGAATGTAATTTGGTGTGTTAATTAAAAACTTGAAATTGATATTTATCATAATTTACCGTCAGAATGTTCTCGCTCAAACATCCCAGGACTATGGACAGTCGCTGCTGCAGAAAACAAGTCTGAAAAAGGAAGAAATAATAATTGTTAACCTACCAATATATACGAATATACAGTATTGTGTGTGTGTGTGTACGTGTGTGTGTGTGTGAGTGTGCAATAGATGAATAGGTATGTTATAATGCTATAAAAGATTAGGCTTTTAATTAAAACATTAGAAACGACGTTAATTGCAACTTACCTTCATAACATGCTTGGCCACAATCGTCTGAAGAACCGTCGGAACGGTCTGAAAAGGACAAAAAGGGAATATAATAATAAGCGATCCTACTACAAGAGGTTTTCGGTGCGGGCGACAATCGATTACATCTATCCTAGTGTTGAACTGCTATTTGTTTCATCGACCCTGGAAGGTATGAAAGGCGGAGTCGTCTTTGGCGGTAACTGAACCGAGAAGTCAGAATAGTACGACGGGCTGTTAAGCATGTTTTCTTGGAAGTAGTAAAGATTCTGCTAGCTCGACGGTAAAATAATAATGGAGACAATTCCAAATCTATAAATGAACACACTCTCTCATTCACATATCCCGAAACGGACATTCTTCAAGGATGAAAGTAGAATTCCAAAGTGGACTCTGTATTATGCGTGTGCCATTCGTTTGTCCATCTCTCCTTCCCTTCATCCATCCATCCATTAATACATACGTATGTATTAATGGAATAAACTTGGTAATTATAATAATGAAAAATGAGAAAAGGAATTCGTTTATATCTTACATCTTATATATGTTTCATCAGATAATTCAGAATGCTCGGAAGCTGCATCTGTTGATGTGAAAATAAGAGAAATATAATAGGCATGCCTTCATTAGTCTGACATTTTCGTACAAAGCATTAACTTCGGATGAGGTTCTAAGTCGATTGCATCAACCCAAGAGTCCAACAGGTTCTTATTTTATCGATCTGAAAAGGATGAAAAGCAAAGTCTACGCTGGCGGACTGTCGTATATACATAGATACGCAAATACTTCACTGTTTCCATTGGGTGTAAGGTTGGAAATGACAATATTTTACACTGAACGGAATGCCGCTCCATGGTATGGATGAAGACGAGGAATTTTGGACGAGGAAAACAAGTCGATAACATCAATGCCAGTGCAAGGAATGCATATGGTCGTATGGAACCGGAAGTGATGAACGGCAAAGTTTACTTGGACGGTATGTGAACACAGGACACAAAGAGCCGGAAGAAATGCTTACGAGCATATCTTCCGGCTCTTTCGCACGATTTGGTAACGATTTTGCTACTTTACATGGATTTATATACATACATACATACATACATACATACATACGGACGTACATACATACATACATACGGACGTACATACATACATACATACATGCATACATATGTAGATAGCTGTATGTAAAGAGAAGATACATATATAGAGCTATCTCCCTTAAAATGAATATGTGCTACATAAAATTTGAAAGTGTTTTCATCTGAACTTACCCTCTATATCTGTGGTAGCACATCGATTCAGATCGGATCTCTCTGATGTTGCTGTCACCGAGGAAATCTCTACGTTGTCATCTGGTGCATTTTCATCTGTTTTTGGTTTCTTTAAACACGGGCATATAGCTTCAATTATTCTCCTGGCTCCTGCACGCAGACGTGCGAGGAAACCCTGCTCTGCTACATTAGCTGTCATTTTTCAACAAATAAAATATAATAATTAGTAAATTTATTAACGCAAACGAATGAATCGCAAGAGTAACGTACAAGAAGTTATCGTTAAACAAGCTGGATAAATCGCAAAGGAATTTTGTAAAGAAATTTTCTCGTTTCTCTCCCTTTCTGATTATGACGTCATAATTAAATTCAACGGTTTAAAATCAAAAAGGCGCCAAGATGGCGCAAATGGATAACGAAATACATAGTAACATTAAATTGTGTGTTCAAATCCCGTCGAGGCCAACTTGGTCAATCGTCCTTTCTTTTCGATAACAGGACGTACCAGTCAAGTCGTGGGGTTTGGTATAACTCATCCCTGGTTCCAAAATTTGAAATAAATTCAAAATTTCACTTTAATACCTTGACTACATGGGAAACATTGAATGAATTTATTAAAAAATAAAAGTCACATATACATATAGACATACACATAAAAGGCGCACATATACACACATACAAACACACACATAGTAGGGGACAAGATCGTTCTTACATTTTCCCCATGCGTATATGCTCAATATATTCTACCACATCTATCCATTCATGTTTTAGTTTTGAAATAAATTTGTATTCTGAATTCTACCACATCTATCCATTCATGTTTTAGTTTTGAAATAAATTTGTATGCTGAATTTCGTTTTTGTATGAGTGTGCATCTATCTGTGTATCTATCTATACGTCTGTCTGTCTGTCTGTCTGTCTGTCTGTCTGTCTGTCTGTCTGTCTGTCTGTCTGTCTGTCTGTCTGTCTATTTCATATATACATACATACATACATACATACGTACATACATACATACATACATATCTATCTATCTATCTATCTATCTATATTCATCTATCTATCTATCTATGTATCTATCTATCTATCTATCTATCTATCTACCTATCTACGTATCTCTCTCCCTTACTTTTACCCTCTTTCTTTCTCTCTCTATTACTCTCTCTCTTTCTTTCACCCTCTCTCGCACCGTTTCTTTATCTGTGTGTGTGTGTGTGTGTGTGTGTGTCTGTCTGTCTGTCTCTCCCTTTTTGTTTCTTGACTATCTGCCTATCTATCTGTCTGCCTATCTGTCTGTCTGTCTGTCCCTCTCTCATCTTCTGTCTGTCTATGTGTCTGTCTGTTACGCTGTCTGTCTGTCTGTCCCTCTCGCTTTCCTTGTCCGTCTGTCTATCTGTTTATCTGTATGCCTGTCTGTCTCTCCCTCTCTCTCTCCTTCGCTGTCTGTCTATCTGTCAGTCTGTCAGTCTGTCTATATGTCTCACCTTCTGTCTTTCCTTGTCTGTCTGTCTATCCTTCTGTCTGTCTGTCTGTCTGTCTATCTTTCTGTCTGTCTGTCTCTGTGATTGTTTGTCTATCTGTCAGTCTGTCAGTCTGTCTATATGTCTCACCTTCTGTCTTTCCTTGTCTGTCTGTCTATCTTTCTGTCTGTCTGACTGTCTGTCTGTCTGTCTGTCTGTCTCTCTCTCTCTTTCTCTCACTCACTTCTCTCTCTCTTTTTCTCTTTCTCTCTGTCTGTCTGTCTGTCTGGCTGTCTGTCTGTCTCTCTCTCTCTCTCTCTCACTCTTTCTCGGTTATTGTTTATCTGTCTATCTGTCTGACTGTGTCTCTCCCTCTCTGTCTCTCCCTCTCTGTTTCATTGTCTGTCTGCCTTTCATTTTGCATCCTTGGAGCCAAACGACGGTCAACTCTGCGTAGGTTCAATATATTTTAGCGACTGTGTATTTTTAGAATCGATGTGATTTTCACAATAATCTTGGATGAAGAGGTTTAAACTTGCTGTATATATTTTCTACATTAAGTTCTGGAATGCAATTGGCCGGTGGTTTTATGCTATGTGGGTGGTTATGCATTTGGGGATCAATTTTGTCTCAGCCAGATCTAACCCGTGGTGTGTGCTACTGTCCGTATTGAGAGCTTGCTTGTACCGGTTGATAATATGTATGTATGTATGCATGTATGTATGTATGTGTTGTGTCGACGCCCCCAAGCGAAGAAGTAGGATCGCCCAAGACATATAAATAGAGGTAGCTTAGACATGGAAGGATTAGTAAGATTTAAACTGGACCTTGAAACGTTTGAAGAAAAACAGAAAGCTATATTGGTGGAAGCACATGTGATGCAGAGACTGCCGGACAAGTTTCAAACAAGCGGAATATACGTGGGCTACGGCACCCTGCCAAGTGTAGTAACGGCAGAGGAGCTGCGGCCATTTACATTTGCTGAAGAAAAAAAATGATCATAAACTGTATAGGAGAACTGTTAAATGAAACTGCGAGTTTTGGGGGACTCGTAAGCCATTTCATCACCTCATTGTAAGTAATTCATTTCATTCATCATTCGTTGTTTGTACCCCACGTGTTGTATTGTTTTGTCTGTCCTTGTAGTGTCCACCCTCTGTGTAGTGGCCGTAGTGCGAAAATAGAGAAAGAGTTGAGTAGCCGTCGTGTCGCGGTTGAGTCGCGATCATCCTAAGGTGCTAGATAGCAGTAGCTTGAGACATAACTGTATGTATGTATGTATGTACGTAAGTTATTGTAATTCTAAAACCACCAAGAATCAACACAAAAAAATGAATGAAGTTCGAACGAAAATTATTTTAATTTATTTTATTTATAATGAATGATGTTACATATGTTTTAACCTGTAAATATTTATTCTCAGGACCATTTCATGCCAACACCTTTTTTTGATTTACGAAATGTCTTATAACTTTTATAAAAAAAGGTGAGGTTCTGCATCATTGGCGCCCAACGCCGGCCGACTCGGCGCGGGTTCGATATAGTTTAGAGTTGGTGTTTTCTCAGAATCGATATGATGTTGTGTATCGATATAGTTTAGAGTTGGTGTATTCTCAGAATCGATATGATGTTGTGTATCGATATAGTTTAGAGTTGGTGTATTCTCAGAATCGATATGATGTTGTGTATCGATATAGTTTAGAGTTGGTGTATTCTCAGAATCGATATGATGTTGTGTATCGATATAGTTTAGAGTCGGTGTATTCTCAGAATCGATATGATGTTGTGTATCGATATAGTTTAGAGTCGGTGTATTCTCAGAATCGATATGATGTTGTGTATCGATATAGTTTAGAGTCGGTGTATTCTCAGAATCGATATGATGTTGTGTATCGATATAGTTTAGAGTTGGTGTATTCTCAGAATCGATATGATGTTGTGTATCGATATAGTTTAGAGTTGGTGTATTCTCAGAATCGATATGATGTTGTGTATCGATATAGTTTAGAGTTGGTGTATTCTCAGAATCAATATGATGTTGTGTAGATTCTTTGGTCAATTGAGATATGGCATTTTTCTTTGTCTGTTCTAATGTCGTCGTGCTGATGTGCCTTCTCATTTCTGGAAAAAGAAAACGGAGAAATTATGAGTGTGTGTATGTATGTGTGTATTTGAGTGCATGTGTGTGTGTGTGTGTGTGTGTGTGAGTGTGTGTGTGTGTACGTATGAATGTATGAATAAATGATTGATGAGTGTAGATGAGGTGAAAATATAATAATTTGTCAAAGTATTTTAACTCATTGCTTACCTATTGTTCATCTATATTTATATACATGGCAACATTCAAGACTGTTACCATTCAAAGCAAACACGAAGAATTCGGCAAGATGAACGTATGCCGAGTGGTTTTCAAAGAAAATATCAGTCAGTACAAGAGGTTCATAATACGGACCACGGGGTATTTCTTCGGCATCGGAAAAACGAGCTGCAAATTGACCGAAAAACAAAACTCAATGAATATAATTTGACATAAACAAGAGAAACGGACGGAAATCAAACATGGAATATTCATATTGAGAAAAGTAATTATGCATGGGTTGTTTATATTTCACTGACCTATCGATGTGTGTGTGTGTGTGTGTTTGTGTGTGTGTGTGTGTATAATCCACTAGAAATTATTTAGGACAATAGAATCTGCTAAAATGTTTAATGAAAAATTAGAAATGCTACAGAGTATGACTTACTTCCGGTGAAAGGTAGGATGGCAAGATGAGGTTCATAAGAACTGGTCTCTGCAGAGGAGGATTCTGCAAGAAATAAAGCAAAATATATATACATAAAAGCATTCCTGTATGAATTTCAGGGGTATACATAACAATATAATTGCAAGCGTACATGGATATACATACATACATACATGCATACATACATAGAGGCATGCGTGTATACATGCAGGGAAAAATATGTACATAGATACAGGTATATAGGTACCTATGTATCTATGTATGTATATATATATATGTGTGTGTGTGTGTGTGTGTGTGTCTTTGTGTGTGTCTCTGTGTGTGTGTGTGTGTGTGTGTGTGTGTATAAAATGACAATTAGCAACATGAATGTAATTTGGTGTGTTAATTAAAAACTTGAAATTGATATTTATCATAATTTACCGTCAGAATGTTCTCGCTCAAACATCACAGGACTATGGACAGTCGCTGCTGCAGAAAACATGTCTGAAAAAGGAAGAAGTAATAATTGTTAACCTACCAATATATACGAATATACAGTATTGTGTGTGTGTGTGTACGTGTGTGTGTGTGTGAGTGTGCAATAGATGAATAGGTATATTACAATGCTCTGAATGGTTAGGCTTTTAATTAAAACATTAGAAACGACGTTAATTGCAACTTACCTTCATAACATGCTTGGCCACAATCGTCTGAAGAACCGTCGGAACGGTCTGAAAAGGACAAAAAGGGAATATAATAATAAGCGATCCTACTACAAGAGGTTTTCGGTGCGGGCGACAATCGATTACATCTATCCTAGTGTTGAACTGCTATTTGTTTCATCGACCCTGGAAGGTATGAAAGGCGGAGTCGTCTTTGGCGGTAACTGAACCGAGAAGTCAGAATAGTACGACGGGCTGTTAAGCATGTTTTCTTGGAAGTAGTAAAGATTCTGCTAGCTCGACGGTAAAATAATAATGGAGAAAATTCCAAATCTATAAATGAACACACTCTCTCATTCACATATCCCGAAACGGACATTCTTCAAGGATGAAAGTAGAATTCCAAAGTGGACTCTGTATTATGCGTGTGCCATTCGTTTGTCCATCTCTCCTTCCCTTCATCCATCCATCCATTAATACATACGTATGTATTAATGGAATAAACTTGGTAATTATAATAATGAAAAATGAGAAAAGGAATTCGTTTATATCTTACATCTTATATATGTTTCATCAGATAATTCAGAATGCTCGGAAGCTGCATCTGTTGATGTGAAAATAAGAGAAATATAATAGGCATGCCTTCATTAGTCTGACATTTTCGTACAAAGCATTAACTTCGGATGAGGTTCTAAGTCGATTGCATCAACCCAAGAGTCCAACAGGTTCTTATTTTATCGATCTGAAAAGGATGAAAAGCAAAGTCTACGCTGGCGGACTGTCGTATATACATAGATACGCAAATACTTCACTGTTTCCATTGGGTGTAAGGTTGGAAATGACAATATTTTACACTGAACGGAATGCCGCTCCATGGTATGGATGAAGACGAGGAATTTTGGACGAGGAAAACAAGTCGATAACATCAATGCCAGTGCAAGGAATGCATATGGTCGTATGGAACCGGAAGTGATGAACGGCAAAGGTTACTTGGACGGTATGTGAACACAGGACACAAAGAGCTGGAAGAAATACTTACGGGCATATCTTCCGGCTCTTTCGCTCGATTTGATAACGATTTTGCTACTTTACATGGATTTATATACATACATACATACATACATACATACATACGGACGTACATACATACATACATACGGACGTACATACATACATACATACATGCATACATATGTAGATAGCTGTATGTAAAGAGAAGATAGAACTATAGAACTATCTCCCTTAAAATGAATATGTGCTACATAAAATTTGAAAGTGTTTTCATCTGAACTTACCCTCTATATCTGTGGTAGCACATCGATTCAGATCGGATCTCTCTGATGTTGCTGTCACCGAGGAAATCTCTATGTTGTCATCTGGTGCATTTTCATCTGTTTTTGGTTTCTTTAAACACGGGCATATAGCTTCAATTATTCTCCTGGCTCCTGCACGCAGACGTGCGAGGAAACCCTGCTCTGCTACATTAGCTGTCATTTTTCAACAAATAGAATATAATAATTAGTAAATTTATTAACGCAAATGAATGAATCGCAAGAGTAACGTACAAGAAGTTATCGTTAAACAAGCTGGATAAATCGCAAAGGAATTTTGTAAAGAAATTTTCTCATTTCTCTCCCTTTCTGATTATGACGTCATAATTAAATTCAACGGTTTAAAATCAAAAAAGCGCCAAGATGGCGCAAATGGATAACGAAATACATAGTAACATTAAATTGTGTGTTCAAATCCCGTCGAGGCCAACTTGGTCAATCGTCCTTTCTTTTCGATAACAGGACGTACCAGTCAAGTCGTGGGGTTTGGTATAACTCATCCCTGGTTCCAAAATTTGAAATAAATTCAAAATTTCACTTTAATACCTTAACTACATGGGAAACATTGAATGAATTTATTACAAAATAAAAGTCACATATACATATAGACATACACATAAAAAGCGCACATACACACACATACAAACACACACATAGTAGGGGACAAGATCGTTCTTACATTTTCCCCATGCGTATATGCTCAATATATTCTACCACATCTATCCATTCATGTTTTGTTTTAGTTTTGAAATAAATTTGTATTCTGAATTTTGTTTTTGTATGAGTGTGCATCTATCTATACGTCTGTCTGTCTGTCTGTCTGTCTGTCTGTCTGTCTGTCTGTCTGTCTGTCTGTCTGTCTGTCTGTCTGTCTGTCTACCTTCATATATACATACATACATACATACATACATATCTATCTATCTATCTATCTATCTATCTATATTCATCTATCTATCTATCTATCTATCTATCTATCTATCTATGTATCTATCTATCTACGTATCTCTCTCCCTTACTTTTACCCTCTTTCTTTCTCTCTCTATTACTCTCTCTCTTTCTTTCACCCTCTCTCGCACCGTTTCTTTATCTGTGTGTGTGTGTGTGTGTGTGCGTGTGTGTCTGTCTGTCTGTCTGTCTCTCATTTTTGTTTCTTGACTATCTGCTTATCTATCTGTCTGCCTATCTGTCTGTCTGTCTGTCCCTCTCTCATCTTCTGTCTGTCTATGTGTCTGTCTGTTACGCTGTCTGTCTGTCTCTCTCGCTTTCCTTGTCCGTCTGTCTATCTGTTTATCTGTTTGCCTGTCTGTTTCTCCCTCTCTCTTTCCTTCCCTGTCTGTCTATCTGTCTGTCTGTCTGTCTGTCGCTCTGTCTGTCTATCTGGCTGTCTGTCTGTCGCTCCTTCTGTCTCCGTCATTGTCTGCCTATCTGTCTGTCTGTCTGTCCCTCTCTCATCTTCTGTCTGTCTATGTGTCTGTCTGTTACGCTGTCTGTCTGTCTCTCTCGCTTTCCTTGTCCGTCTGTCTATCTGTTTATCTGTTTGCCTGTCTGTTTCTCCCTCTCTCTTTCCTTCCCTGTCTGTCTATCTGTCTGTCTGTCTGTCTGTCGCTCTGTCTGTCTATCTGGCTGTCTGTCTGTCGCTCCTTCTGTCTCTGTCATTGTCTGTCTATCTGTCTCTCTGTCAGTCTGTCTATATGTCTCACCTTCTGTCTTTCCTTGTCTGTCTGTCTATCTTTCTGTCTGTCTGTCTGTCTGTCTGTCTGTCTCTCTCTTTCTCTCTATTTCTCTCTCTTTCTCTCTCTCTCTTTCTCTTTCTCTCTGTCTGTCTGTCTCTCTGTCTCTCTGTCTGTCTGTCTGTCTCTCTCTCTCTCTCTCTCTCTCTCTCTCTCTCTCTTTCTCTTTCTCGGTTATTGTTTGTCTGTCTATCTGTCTCACTGTGTCTCTCCCTCTCTGTCTCTCCCTCTCTGTTTCATTATCTGTCTGCCTATCAATTTGCATCCTTGGAGCCAAACGCCGGTCAACTCTGCGTAGGTTCAATATACTTTAGCGACGGTGTATTTTTAGAATCGATGTGATTTTCACAATAATCTTGGATGAAGAGGTTTAAACTTGCTGTATATATTTTCTACATTAAGTTCTGGAATGCAATTGGCCGGTGGTTTTATGCCATGTGGGTGGTTATGCATTTGGGGATCAATTTTGTCTCAGTCAGATCTAACCAGTGGGGTGTGCTACTGACCATATTGAGAGCTTGCTTGTACCGGTTGATAATATGTATGTATGTATGTATGCATGTATGTATGTATGTGTTGTGTCGACGCCCCCAAGCGAAGAAGTAGGATCGCCCAAGACATATAAATAGAGGTAGCTGAGACATGGAAGGATTAGTAAGACTTAAACTGGACCTTGAAACGTTTGAAGAAAAACAGAAAGCTATATTGGTGGAAGCACATGTGATGCAGAGACTGCAAAAGATGCACCCGGACAAGTTTCAAACAAGCGGAATATACGTGGGCTACGGCACCCTGCCAAGTGTAGTAACGGCAGAGGAGCTGTGGCCACTTACAATTTCTGAAGAAAGAAAAAATGATCATAAACTGTATAGGAGAACTGTTAAATGAAACTGCGAGTTTTGGGGTACTCGTAAGCCATTTCATCACCTCATTGTAAGTAATTCATTTCATTCATCATTCGTTGTTTGTACCCCACGTGTTGTATTGTTTTGTCTGTCCTTGTAGTGTCCGCCCTCTGTGTAGTGGCCGTAGTGCCAAAATAGAGAAAGAGGTGAGTAGCCGTCGTGTCGCGGTTGAGTCGCGATCATCCTAAGGTGCTAGATAGCAGTAGCTTGAGACATAACTGTATGTATGTATGTATGTACGTAAGTTATTGTAATTCTAAAACCACCAAGAATCAACACAAAAAAAATGAATGAAGTTCGAACGAAAATTATTTTAATTTATTTTATTTATAATGAATGATGTTACATATGTTTTAACCTGTAAATATTTATTCTCAGGATCATTTCATGCCAACACCTTTTTTTGATTTACGAAATGTCTTATTACTTTTATAAAAAAAGGTGAGGTTCTGCATAATTGGCGCCCAACGCCGGCCGACTCGGCGCGGGTTCGATATAGTTTAGAGTTGGTGTATTCTCAGAATCGATATGATGTTGTGTATCGATATAGTTTAGAGTTGGTGTATTCTCAGAATCGATATGATGTTGTGTATCGATATAGTTTAGAGTTGGTGTATTCTCAGAATCGATATGATGTTGTGTATCGATATAGTTTAGAGTTGGTGTATTCTCAGAATCGATATGATGTTGTGTATCGATATAGTTTAGAGTTGGTGTATTCTCAGAATCGATATGATGTTGTGTATCGATATAGTTTAGAGTTGGTGTATTCTCAGAATCGATATGATGTTGTGTATCGATATAGTTTAGAGTTGGTGTATTCTCAGAATCGATATGATGTTGTGTATCGATATAGTTTAGAGTTGGTGTATTCTCAGAATCGATATGATGTTGTGTATCGATATAGTTTAGAGTTGGTGTATTCTCAGAATCGATATGATGATGTGTAAATTCTTTGGTCAATTGAGATATGGCATTTTTCTTTGTCTGTTCTAATGTCGTCATGCTGATGTGCCTTCTCATTTCTGGAAAAAGAAAACGGAGAAATTATGAGTATGTGTGTATGTATGTGTGTATTTGAGTGCATGTGTGTGTGTGTGTGTGTGTGTGAGTGTGTGTGTGTGTACGTATGAATGTATGAATAAATGATTGATGAGTGTAGATGAGGTGAAAATATAATAATTTGTCAAAGTATTTTAACTCATTGCTTACCTATTGTTCATCTATATTTATATACATGGCAACATTCAAGACTATGTTACCATTCAAAGCAAACACGAAGAATTCGGCAAGATGAACGTATGCCGAGTGGTTTTCAAAGAAAATATCAGTCAGTACAAGAGGTTCATAATACGGACCACGGGGTATTTCTTCGGCATCGGAAAAACGAGCTGCAAATTGACCGAAAAACAAAACTCAATGAATATAATTTGACATAAACAAGAGAAACGGACGGAAATCAAACATGGAATATTCATATTGAGAAAAGTAATTATGCATGGGTTGTTTATATTTCACTGACCTATCGATGTGTGTGTGTGTGTGTGTTTGTGTGTGTGTGTGTGTATAATCCACTAGAAATTATTTAGGACAATAGAATCTGCTAAAATGTTTAATGAAAAATTAGAAATGCTACAGAGTATGACTTACTTCCGGTGAAAGGTAGGATGGCAAGATGAGGTTCATAAGAACTGGTTTCTGCAGAGGAGGATTCTGCAAGAAATAAAGCAAAATATATATACATAAAAGCATTCCTGTATGAATTTCATGGGTATACATAACAATATAATTGCAAGCGTACATGGATATACATACATACATACATGCATACATACATAGAGGCATGCGTGTATACATGCAGGGAAAAATATGTACATAGATACAGGTATATAGGTACCTATGTATCTATGTATGTATATATATATATATGTGTGTGTGTGTGTGTGTGTGTGTGTGTGTGTGTGTGTGTGTTTGTGTGTGTGTGTGTGTGTGTGTGTGTGTGTGTATAAAATGACAATTAGCAACATGAATGTAATTTGGTGTGTTAATTAAAAACTTGAAATTGATATTTATCATAATTTACCGTCAGAATGTTCTCGCTCAAACATCACAGGACTATGGACAGTCGCTGCTGCAGAAAACATGTCTGAAAAGGGAAGAAGTAATAATTGTTAACCTACCAATATATACGAATATACAGTATTGTGTGTGTGTACGTGTGTGTGTGTGTGAGTGTGCAATAGATGAATAGGTATATTACAATGCTCTGAATGGTTAGGCTTTTAATTAAAACATTAGAAACGACGTTAATTGCAACTTACCTTCATAACATGCTTGGCCACAATCGTCTGAAGAACCGTCGGAACGGTCTGAAAAGGACAAAAAGGGAATATAATAATAAGCGATCCTACTACAAGAGGTTTTCGGTGCGGGCGACAATCGATTACATCTATCCTAGTGTTGAACTGCTATTTGTTTCATCGACCCTGGAAGGTATGAAAGGCGGAGTCGTCTTTGGCGGTAACTGAACCGAGAAGTCAGAATAGTACGACGGGCTGTTAAGCATGTTTTCTTGGAAGTAGTAAAGATTCTGCTAGCTCGACGCTAAAATAATAATGGAGACAATTCCAAATCTATAAATGAACACACTCTCTCATTCACATATCCCGAAACGGACATTCTTCAAGGATGAAAGTAGAATTCCAAAGTGGACTCTGTATTATGCGTGTGCCATTTGTTTGTCCATCTCTCCTTCCTTTCATCCATCCATCCATTAATACATACGTATGTATTAATGGAATAAACTTGGTAATTATAATAATGAAAAATGAGAAAAGGAATTCGTTTATATCTTACATCTTATATATGTTTCATCAGATAATTCAGAATGCTCGGAAGCTGCATCTGTTGATGTGAAAATAAGAGAAATATAATAGGCATGCCTTCATTAGTCTGACATTTTCGTACAAAGCATTAACTTCGGATGAGGTTCTAAGTCGATTGCATCAACCCAAGAGTCCAACAGGTTCTTATTTTATCGATCTGAAAAGGATGAAAAGCAAAGTCTACGCTGGCGGACTGTCGTATATACATAGATACGCAAATACTTCACTGTTTCCATTGGGTGTAAGGTTGGAAATGACAATATTTTACACTGAACGGAATGCCGCTCCATGGTATGGATGAAGACGAGGAATTTTGGACGAGGAAAACAAGTCGATAACATCAATGCCAGTGCAAGGAATGCATATGGTCGTATGGAACCGGAAGTGATGAACGGCAAAGGTTACTTGGACGGTATGTGAACACAGGACACAAAGAGCCGGAAGAAATACTTACGGGCATATCTTCCGGCTCTTTCGCTCGATTTGATAACGATTTTGCTACTTTACATGGATTTATATACATACATACATACATACATACATACATACATACATACGGACGTACATACATACATACATGCATACATATGTAGATAGCTGTATGTAAAGAGAAGATAGAACTATAGAACTATCTCCCTTAAAATGAATATGTGCTACATAAAATTTGAAAGTGTTTTCATCTGAACTTACCCTCTATATCTGTGGTAGCACATCGATTCAGATCGGATCTCTCTGATGTTGCTGTCACCGAGGAAATCTCTACGTTGCCATCTGGTGCATTTTCATCTGTTTTTGGTTTCTTTAAACACGGGCATATAGCTTCAATTATTCTCCTGGCTCCTGCACGCAGACGTGCGAGGAAACCCTGCTCTGCTACATTAGCTGTCATTTTTCAACAAATAGAATATAATAATTAGTAAATTTATTAACGCAAATGAATGAATCGCAAGAGTAACGTACAAGAAGTTATCGTTAAACAAGCTGGATAAATCGCAAAGGAATTTTGTAAAGAAATTTTCTCGTTTCTCTCCCTTTCTGATTATGACGTCATAATTAAATTCAACGGTTTAAAATCAAAAAAGCGCCAAGATGGCGCAAATGGATAACGAAATACATAGTAACATTAAATTGTGTGTTCAAATCCCGTCGAGGCCAACTTGGTCAATCGTCCTTTCTTTTCGATAACAGGACGTAGCAGTCAAGTCGTGGGGTTTGGTATAACTCATCCCTGGTTCCAAAATTTGAAATAAATTCAAAATTTCACTTTAATACCTTAACTACATGGGAAACATTGAATGAATTTATTACAAAATAAAAGTCACATATACATGTAGACATACACATAAAAAGCGCACATACACACACATACAAACACACACATAGTAGGGGACAAGATCGTTCTTACATTTTCCCCATGCGTATATGCTCAATATATTCTACCACATCTATACATTCATGTTTTGTTTTAGTTTTGAAATAAATTTGTATTCTGAATTTTGTTTTTGTATGAGTGTGCATCTATCTGTGTATCTATCTATACGTCTGTCTGTCTGTCTGTCTGTCTGTCTGTCTGTCTGTCTGTCTGTCTGTCTGTCTACCTTCATATATACATACATACATACATACATATCTATCTATCTATCTATCTATCTATCTATCTATATTCATCTATCTATCTATCTATCTATCTATCTATCTATCTATCTATCTATCTATCTATCTATCTACGTATCTCTCTCCCTTACTTTTACCCTCTTTCTTTCTCTCTCTATTACTCTCTCTCTTTCTTTCACCCCCTCTCGCACCGTTTCTTTATCTGTGTGTGTGTGTGTGTGTGTGTGTCTGTCTGTCTGTCTGTCTCTCATTTTTGTTTCTTGACTATCTGCCTATCTATCTGTCTGCCTATCTGTCTGTCTGTCTGTCCCTCTCATCTTCTGTCTGTCTATGTGTCTGTCTGTTACGCTGTCTGTCTGTCTCTCTCGCTTTCCTTGTCCGTCTGTCTATCTGTTTATCTGTTTGCCTGTCTGTTTCTCCCTCTCTCTTTCCTTCCCTGTCTGTCTATCTGTCTGTCTGTCTGTCTGTCGCTCTGTCTATCTATCTGTCTGTCTGTCAGTCTGTCTATATGTCTCACCTTCTGTCTTTCCTTGTCTGTCTGTCTATCTTTCTGTCTGTCTGTCTGTCTGTCTGTCTGTCTGTCTCTCTCTCTCTCTCTCTCTCTCTCTCTCTCTCTCTCTCTTTCTCTTTCTCGGTTATTGTTTGTCTGTCTATCTGTCTCACTGTGTCTCTCCCTCTCTGTCTCTCCCTCTCTGTTTCATTATCTGTCTGCCTATCAATTTGCATCCTTGGAGCCAAACGCCGGTCAACTCTGCGTAGGTTCAATATACTTTAGCGACGGTGTATTTTTAGAATCGATGTGATTTTCACAATAATCTTGGATGAAGAGGTTTAAACTTGCTGTATATATTTTCTACATTAAGTTCTGGAATGCAATTGGCCGGTGGTTTTATGCCATGTGGGTGGTTATGCATTTGGGGATCAATTTTGTCTCAGTCAGATCTAACCAGTGGGGTGTGCTACTGACCATATTGAGAGCTTGCTTGTACCGGTTGATAATATGTATGTATGTATGTATGCATGTATGTATGTATGTGTTGTGTCGACGCCCCCAAGCGAAGAAGTAGGATCGCCCAAGACATATAAATAGAGGTAGCTGAGACATGGAAGGATTAGTAAAACTTAAACTGGACCTTGAAACGTTTGAAGAAAAACAGAAAGCTATATTGGTGGAAGCACATGTGATGCAGAGACTGCAAAAGATGCACCCGGACAAGTTTCAAACAAGCGGAATATACGTGGGCTACGGCACCCTGCCAAGTGTAGTAACGGCAGAGGAGCTGTGGCCACTTACAATTTCTGAAGAAAGAAAAAATGATCATAAACTGTATAGGAGAACTGTTAAATGAAACTGCGAGTTTTGGGGTACTCGTAAGCCATTTCATCACCTCATTGTAAGTAATTCATTTCATTCATCATTCGTTGTTTGTACCCCACGTGTTGTATTGTTTTGTCTGTCCTTGTAGTGTCCACCCTCTGTGTAGTGGCCGTAGTGCCAAAATAGAGAAAGAGGTGAGTAGCCGTCGTGTCGCGGTTGAGTCGCGATCATCCTAAGGTGCTAGATAGCAGTAGCTTGAGACATAACTGTATGTATGTATGTATGTACGTAAGTTATTGTAATTCTAAAACCACCAAGAATCAACACAAAAAAAAATGAATGAAGTTCGAACGAAAATTATTTTAATTTATTTTATTTATAATGAATGATGTTACATATGTTTTAACCTGTAAATATTTATTCTCAGGATCATTTCATGCCAACACCTTTTTTTGATTTACGAAATGTCTTATTACTTTTATAAAAAAAGGTGAGGTTCTGCATAATTGGCGCCCAACGCCGGCCGACTCGGCGCGGGTTCGATATAGTTTAGAGTTGGTGTATTCTCAGAATCGATATGATGTTGGTTATCGATATAGTTTAGAGTTGGTGTATTCTCAGAATCGATATGATGTTGTGTATCGATATAGTTTAGAGTTGGTGTAATCTCAGAATCGATATGATGTTGTGTATCGATATAGTTTAGAGTTGGTGTATTCTCAGAATCGATATGATGTTGTGTATCGATATAGTTTAGAGTTGGTGTATTCTCAGAATCGATATGATGTTGTGTATCGATATAGTTTAGAGTTGGTGTATTCTCAGAATCGATATGATGTTGTGTATCGATATAGTTTAGAGTTGGTGTATTCTCAGAATCGATATGATGTTGTGTATCGATATAGTTTAGAGTTGGTGTATTCTCAGAATCGATATGATGTTGTGTATCGATATAGTTTAGAGTTGGTGTATTCTCAGAATCGATATGATGTTGTGTAAATTCTTTGGTCAATTGAGATATGGCATTTTTCTTTGTCTGTTCTAATGTCGTCATGCTGATGTGCCTTCTCATTTCTAGAAAAAGAAAACGGAGAAATTATGAGTATGTGTGTATGTATGTGTGTATTTGAGTGCATGTGTGTGTGTGTGTGTGTGTGTGTGTGTGTGTGTGTGTGTGTACGTATGAATGTATGAATAAGTGATTGATGAGTGTAGATGAGGTGAAAATATAATAATTTGTCAAAGTATTTTAACTCATTGCTTACCTATTGTTCATCTATATTTATATACATGGCAACATTCAAGACTATGTTACCATTCAAAGCAAACGCGAAGAATTCGGCAAGATGAACGTACACCGAGTGGTTTTCAAAGAAAATATCAGTCAGTACAAGAGGTTCATAATACGGACCACGGGGTATTTCTTCGGCATCGGAAAAACGAGCTGCAAATTGACCGAAAAACAAAACTCAATGAATATAATTTGACATAAACAAGAGAAACGGACGGAAATCAAACATGGAATATTCATATTGAGAAAAGTAATTATGCATGGGTTGTTTATATTTCACTGACCTATCGATGTGTGTGTGTTTGTGTGTGTGTGTGTGTATAATCCACTAGAAATTATTTAGGACAATAGAATCTGCTAAAATGTTTAATGAAAAATTAGAAATGCTACAGAGTATGACTTACTTCCGGTGAAAGGTAGGATGGCAAGATGAGGTTCATAAGAACTGGTCTCTGCAGAGGAGGATTCTGCAAG
>NC_142954.1:7180432-7190432 GCF_046866305.1 Octopus bimaculoides
GTGTATCGATATAGTTTAGAGTTGGTGTATTCTCAGAATCGATATGATGTTGTGTAAATTCTTTGGTCAATTGAGATATGGCATTTTTCTTTGTCTGTTCTAATGTCGTCATGCTGATGTGCCTTCTCATTTCTAGAAAAAGAAAACGGAGAAATTATGAGTATGTGTGTATGTATGTGTGTATTTGAGTGCATGTGTGTGTGTGTGTGTGTGTGTGTGTGTGTGTGTGTGTGTGTACGTATGAATGTATGAATAAGTGATTGATGAGTGTAGATGAGGTGAAAATATAATAATTTGTCAAAGTATTTTAACTCATTGCTTACCTATTGTTCATCTATATTTATATACATGGCAACATTCAAGACTATGTTACCATTCAAAGCAAACGCGAAGAATTCGGCAAGATGAACGTACACCGAGTGGTTTTCAAAGAAAATATCAGTCAGTACAAGAGGTTCATAATACGGACCACGGGGTATTTCTTCGGCATCGGAAAAACGAGCTGCAAATTGACCGAAAAACAAAACTCAATGAATATAATTTGACATAAACAAGAGAAACGGACGGAAATCAAACATGGAATATTCATATTGAGAAAAGTAATTATGCATGGGTTGTTTATATTTCACTGACCTATCGATGTGTGTGTGTTTGTGTGTGTGTGTGTGTATAATCCACTAGAAATTATTTAGGACAATAGAATCTGCTAAAATGTTTAATGAAAAATTAGAAATGCTACAGAGTATGACTTACTTCCGGTGAAAGGTAGGATGGCAAGATGAGGTTCATAAGAACTGGTCTCTGCAGAGGAGGATTCTGCAAGAAATAAAGCAAAAAATATATACATAAAAGCATTCCTGTATGAATTTCATGGGTATACATAACAATATAATTGCAAGCGTACATGGATATACATACATACATACATGCATACATACATAGAGGCATGCGTGTATACATGCAGGGAAAAATATGTACATAGATACAGGTATATAGGTACCTATGTATCTATGTATGTATATATATATATGTGTGTGTGTGTGTGTGTGTCTTTGTGTGTGTCTCTGTGTGTGTGTGTGTGTGTGTATAAAATGACAATTAGCAACATAAATGTAATTTGGTGTGTTAATTAAAAACTTGAAATTGATATTTATCATAATTTACCGTCAGAATGTTCTCGCTCAAGCATCACAGGACTATGGACAGTCGCTGCTGCAGAAAACATGTCTGAAAAAGGAAGAAGTAATAATTGTTAACCTACCAATATATACGAATATACAGTATTGTGTGTGTGTGTGTACGTGTGTGTGTGTGTGAGTGTGCAATAGATGAATAGGTATATTACAATGCTCTGAATGGTTAGGCTTTTAATTAAAACATTAGAAACGACGTTAATTGCAACTTACCTTCATAACATGCTTGGCCACAATCGTCTGAAGAACCGTCGGAACGGTCTGAAAAGGACAAAAAGGGAATATAATAATAAGCGATCCTACTACAAGAGGTTTTCGGTGCGGGCGACAATCGATTACATCTATCCTAGTGTTGAACTGCTATTTGTTTCATCGACCCTGGAAGGTATGAAAGGCGGAGTCGTCTTTGGCGGTAACTGAACCGAGAAGTCAGAATAGTACGACGGGCTGTTAAGCATGTTTTCTTGGAAGTAGTAAAGATTCTGCTAGCTCGACGGTAAAATAATAATGGAGACAATTCCAAATCTATAAATGAACACACTCTCTCATTCACATATCCCGAAACGGACATTCTTCAAGGATGAAAGTAGAATTCCAAAGTGGACTCTGTATTATGCGTGTGCCATTCGTTTGTCCATCTCTCCTTCCTTTCATCCATCCATCCATTAATACATACGTATGTATTAATGGAATAAACTTGGTAATTATAATAATGAAAAATGAGAAAAGGAATTCGTTTATATCTTACATCTTATATATGTTTCATCAGATAATTCAGAATGCTCGGAAGCTGCATCTGTTGATGTGAAAATAAGAGAAATATAATAGGCATGCCTTCATTAGTCTGACATTTTCGTACAAAGCATTAACTTCGGATGAGGTTCTAAGTCGATTGCATCAAGCCAAGAGTCCAACAGGTTCTTATTTTATCGATCTGAAAAGGATGAAAAGCAAAGTCTACGCTGGCGGACTGTCGTATATACATAGATACGCAAATACTTCACTGTTTCCATTGGGTGTAAGGTTGGAAATGACAATATTTTACACTGAACGGAATGCCGCTCCATGGTATGGATGAAGACGAGGAATTTTGGACGAGGAAAACAAGTCGATAACATCAATGCCAGTGCAAGGAATGCATATGGTCGTATGGAACCGGAAGTGATGAACGGCAAAGTTTACTTGGACGGTATGTGAACACAGGACACAAAGAGCCGGAAGAAATACTTACGGGCATATCTTCCGGCTCTTTCGCTCGATTTGATAACGATTTTGCTACTTTACATGGATTTATATACATACATACATACATACATACATACATACGGACGTACATACATACATACATACATGCATACATATGTAGATAGCTGTATGTAAAGAGAAGATACAAATATAGAGCTATCTCCCTTAAAATGAATATGTGCTACATAAAATTTGAAAGTGTTTTCATCTGAACTTACCCTCTATATCTGTGGTGGCACATCGATTCAGATCGGATCTCTCTGATGTTGCTGTCACTGAGGAAATCTCTATGTTGTCATCCGGTGCATTTTCATCTGTTTTTGGTTTCTTTAAACACGGGCATATAGCTTCAATTATTCTCCTGGCTCCTGCACGCAGACGTGCGAGGAAACCCTGCTCTGCTACATTAGCTGTCATTTTTCAACAAATAAAATATAATAATTAGTAAATTTATTAACGCAAATGAATGAATCGCAAGAGTAACGTACAAGAAGTTATCGTTAAACAAGCTGGATAAATCGCAAAGGAATTTTGTAAAGAAATTTTCTCGTTTCTCTCCCTTTCTGATTATGACGTCATAATTAAATTCAACGGTTTAAAATCAAAAAAGCGCCAAGATGGCGCAAATGGATAACGAAATACATAGTAACATTAAATTGTGTGTTCAAATCCCGTCGAGGCCAACTTGGTCAATCGTCCTTTCTTTTCGATAACAGGACGTACCAGTCAAGTCGTGGGGTTTGGTATAACTCATCCCTGGTTCCAAAATTTGAAATAAATTCAAAATTTCACTTTAATACCTTAACTACATGGGAAACATTGAATGAATTTATTACAAAATAAAAGTCACATATACATATAGACATACACATAAAAAGCGCACATACACACACATACAAACACACACATAGTAGGGGACAAGATCGTTCTTACATTTCCCCATGCGTATATGCTCAATATATTCTACCACATCTATCCATTCATGTTTTGTTTTAGTTTTGAAATAAATTTGTATTCTGAATTTTGTTTTTGTATGAGTGTGCATCTATCTGTGTATCTATCTATACGTCTGTCTGTCTGTCTGTCTGTCTGTCTGTCTGTCTGTCTACCTTCATATATACATACATACATACATACATATCTATCTATCTATCTATCTATCTATCTATATTCATCTATCTATCTATCTATCTATCTATCTATCTATCTATCTATCTATCTATCTATCTATCTACGTATCTCTCTCCCTTACTTTTACCCTCTTTCTTTCTCTCTCTATTACTCTCTCTCTTTCTTTCACCCTCTCTCGCACCGTTTCTTTATCTGTGTGTGTGTGTGTGTGTGTGTGTCTGTCTGTCTGTCTGTCTCTCATTTTTGTTTCTTGACTATCTGCCTATCTATCTGTCTGCCTATCTGTCTGTCTGTCTGTCCCTCTCATCTTCTGTCTGTCTATGTGTCTGTCTGTTACGCTGTCTGTCTGTCTCTCTCGCTTTCCTTGTCCGTCTGTCTATCTGTTTATCTGTTTGCCTGTCTGTTTCTCCCTCTCTCTTTCCTTCCCTGTCTGTCTATCTGTCTGTCTGTCTGTCTGTCTGTCGCTCTGTCTGTCTATCTGTCTGTCTGTCAGTCTGTCTATATGTCTCACCTTCTGTCTTTCCTTGTCTGTCTGTCTATCTTTCTGTCTGTCTGTCTGTCTGTCTGTCTGTCTCTCCCTTTCTCTCTATTTCTCTCTCTTTCTCTCTCTCTTTCTCTCTTTCTCTTTCTCTTTCTCTCTGTCTGTCTGTCTGTCTGTCTGTCTGTCTGTCTCTCTCTCTCTCTCTCTCTCTCTCTCTTTCTCTTTCTCGGTTATTGTTTGTCTGTCTACTGTGTCTCTCCCTCTCTGTCTCTCCCTCTCTGTTTCATTATCTGTCTGCCTATCAATTTGCATCCTTGGATCCAAACGCCGGTCAACTCTGCGTAGGTTCAATATACTTTAGCGACGGTGTATTTTTAGAATCGATGTGATTTTCACAATAATCTTGGATGAAGAGGTTTAAACTTGCTGTATATATTTTCTACATTAAGTTCTGGAATGCAATTGGCCGGTGGTTTTATGCCATGTGGGTGGTTATGCATTTGGGGATCAATTTTGTCTCAGTCAGATCTAACCAGTGGGGTGTGCTACTGACCATATTGAGAGCTTGCTTGTACCGGTTGATAATATGTATGTATGTATGTATGTATGCATGTATGTATGTATGTGTTGTGTCGACGCCCCCAAGCGAAGAAGTAGGATCGCCCAAGACATATAAATAGAGGTAGCTGAGACATGGAAGGATTAGTAAGACTTAAACTGGACCTTGAAACGTTTGAAGAAAAACAGAAAGCTATATTGGTGGAAGCACATGTGATGCAGAGACTGCAAAAGATGCACCCGGACAAGTTTCAAACAAGCGGAATATACGTGGGCTACGGCACCCTGCCAAGTGTAGTAACGGCAGAGGAGCTGTGGCCACTTACAATTTCTGAAGAAAGAAAAAATGATCATAAACTGTATAGGAGAACTGTTAAATGAAACTGCGAGTTTTGGGGTACTCGTAAGCCATTTCATCACCTCATTGTAAGTAATTCATTTCATTCATCATTCGTTGTTTGTACCCCACGTGTTGTATTGTTTTGTCTGTCCTTGTAGTGTCCACCCTCTGTGTAGTGGCCGTAGTGCCAAAATAGAGAAAGAGGTGAGTAGCCGTCGTGTCGCGGTTGAGTCGCGATCATCCTAAGGTGCTAGATAGCAGTAGCTTGAGACATAACTGTATGTATGTATGTATGTACGTAAGTTATTGTAATTCTAAAACCAACAAGAATCAACACAAAAAAAAATGAATGAAGTTCGAACGAAAATTATTTTAATTTATTTTATTTATAATGAATGATGTTACATATGTTTTAACCTGTAAATATTTATTCTCAGGATCATTTCATGCCAACACCTTTTTTTGATTTACGAAATGTCTTATTACTTTTATAAAAAAAGGTGAGGTTCTGCATAATTGGCGCCCAACGCCGGCCGACTCGGCGCGGGTTCGATATAGTTTAGAGTTGGTGTATTCTCAGAATCAATATGATGTTGTGTATCGATATAGTTTAGAGTTGGTGTATTCTCAGAATCGATATGATGTTGTGTATCGATATAGTTTAGAGTTGGTGTATTCTCAGAATCGATATGATGTTGTGTATCGATATAGTTTAGAGTTGGTGTATTCTCAGAATCGATATGATGTTGTGTATCGATATAGTTTAGAGTTGGTGTATTCTCAGAATCGATATGATGTTGTGTATCGATATAGTTTAGAGTTGGTGTATTCTCAGAATCGATATGATGTTGTGTATCGATATAGTTTAGAGTTGGTGTATTCTCAGAATCGATATGATGTTGTGTATCGATATAGTTTAGAGTTGGTGTATTCTCAGAATCGATATGATGTTGTGTATCGATATAGTTTAGAGTTGGTGTATTCTCAGAATCGATATGATGTTGTGTATCGATATAGTTTAGAGTTGGTGTATTCTCAGAATCGATATGATGTTGTGTAAATTCTTTGGTCAATTGAGATATGGCATTTTTCTTTGTCTGTTCTAATGTCGTCATGCTGATGTGCCTTCTCATTTCTGGAAAAAGAAAACGGAGAAATTATGAGTATGTGTGTATGTATGTGTGTATTTGAGTGCATGTGTGTGTGTGTGTGTGTGTGTGTGTGTGTGTGTGTGTGTGTGTGTGTGTGTGTGTGTGTGTGTGTGTGTGTGTACGTATGAATGTATGAATAAGTGATTGATGAGTGTAGATGAGGTGAAAATATAATAATTTGTCAAAGTATTTTAACTCATTGCTTACCTATTGTTCATCTATATTTATATACATGGCAACATTCAAGACTATGTTACCATTCAAAGCAAACACGAAGAATTCGGCAAGATGAACGTACACCGAGTGGTTTTCAAAGAAAATATCAGTCAGTACAAGAGGTTCATAATACGGACCACGGGGTATTTCTTCGGCATCGGAAAAACGAGCTGCAAATTGACCGAAAAACAAAACTCAATGAATATAATTTGACATAAACAAGAGAAACGGACGGAAATCAAACATGGAATATTCATATTGAGAAAAGTAATTATGCATGGGTTGTTTATATTTCACTGACCTATCGATGTGTGTGTGTTTGTGTGTGTGTGTGTGTATAATCCACTAGAAATTATTTAGGACAATAGAATCTGCTAAAATGTTTAATGAAAAATTAGAAATGCTACAGAGTATGACTTACTTCCGGTGAAAGGTAGGATGGCAAGATGAGGTTCATAAGAACTGGTCTCTGCAGAGGAGGATTCTGCAAGAAATAAAGCAAAAAATATATACATAAAAGCATTCCTGTATGAATTTCAGGGGTATACATAACAATATAATTGCAAGCGTACATGGATATACATACATACATACATGCATACATACATAGAGGCATGCGTGTATACATGCAGGGAAAAATATGTACATAGATACAGGTATATAGGTACCTATGTATCTATGTATGTATATATATATATATATATATATGTGTGTGTGTGTGTGTGTGTGTGTGTGTGTGTGTGTGTGTGTGTGTGTATAAAATGACAATTAGCAACATGAATGTAATTTGGTGTGTTAATTAAAAACTTGAAATTGATATTTATCATAATTTACCGTCAGAATGTTCTCGCTCAAACATCACAGGACTATGGACAGTCGCTGCTGCAGAAAACATGTCTGAAAAGGGAAGAAGTAATAATTGTTAACCTACCAATATATACGAATATACAGTATTGTGTGTGTGTACGTGTGTGTGTGTGTGAGTGTGCAATAGATGAATAGGTATATTACAATGCTCTGAATGGTTAGGCTTTTAATTAAAACATTAGAAACGACGTTAATTGCAACTTACCTTCATAACATGCTTGGCCACAATCGTCTGAAGAACCGTCGGAACGGTCTGAAAAGGACAAAAAGGGAATATAATAATAAGCGATCCTACTACAAGAGGTTTTCGGTGCGGGCGACAATCGATTACATCTATCCTAGTGTTGAACTGCTATTTGTTTCATCGACCCTGGAAGGTATGAAAGGCGGAGTCGTCTTTGGCGGTAACTGAACCGAGAAGTCAGAATAGTACGACGGGCTGTTAAGCATGTTTTCTTGGAAGTAGTAAAGATTCTGCTAGCTCGACGCTAAAATAATAATGGAGACAATTCCAAATCTATAAATGAACACACTCTCTCATTCACATATCCCGAAACGGACATTCTTCAAGGATGAAAGTAGAATTCCAAAGTGGACTCTGTATTATGCGTGTGCCATTCGTTTGTCCATCTCTCCTTCCCTTCATCCATCCATCCATTAATACATACGTATGTATTAATGGAATAAACTTGGTAATTATAATAATGAAAAATGAGAAAAGGAATTCGTTTATATCTTACATCTTATATATGTTTCATCAGATAATTCAGAATGCTCGGAAGCTGCATCTGTTGATGTGAAAATAAGAGAAATATAATAGGCATGCCTTCATTAGTCTGACATTTTCGTACAAAGCATTAACTTCGGATGAGGTTCTAAGTCGATTGCATCAACCCAAGAGTCCAACAGGTTCTTATTTTATCGATCTGAAAAGGATGAAAAGCAAAGTCTACGCTGGCGGACTGTCGTATATACATAGATACGCAAATACTTCACTGTTTCCATTGGGTGTAAGGTTGGAAATGACAATATTTTACACTGAACGGAATGCCGCTCCATGGTATGGATGAAGACGAGGAATTTTGGACGAGGAAAACAAGTCGATAACATCAATGCCAGTGCAAGGAATGCATATGGTCGTATGGAACCGGAAGTGATGAACGGCAAAGGTTACTTGGACGGTATGTGAACACAGGACACAAAGAGCCGGAAGAAATACTTACGGGCATATCTTCCGGCTCTTTCGCTCGATTTGATAACGATTTTGCTACTTTACATGGATTTATATACATACATACATACATACATACATACGGACGTACATACATACATACATGCATACATATGTAGATAGCTGTATGTAAAGAGAAGATACAAATATAGAGCTATCTACCTTAAAATGAATATGTGCTACATAAAATTTGAAAGTGTTTTCATCTGAACTTACCCTCTATATCTCTGGTAGCACATCGATTCAGATCGGATCTCTCTGATGTTGCTGTCACCGAGGAAATCTCTACGTTGTCATCTGGTGCATTTTCATCTGTTTTTGGTTTCTTTAAACACGGGCATATAGCTTCAATTATTCTCCTGGCTCCTGCACGCAGACGTGCGAGGAAACCCTGCTCTGCTACATTAGCTGTCATTTTTCAACAAATAAAATATAATAATTAGTAAATTTATTAACGCAAACGAATGAATCGCAAGAGTAACGTACAAGAAGTTATCGTTAAACAAGCTGGATAAATCGCTAAGGAATTTTGTAAAGAAATTTTCTCGTTTCTCTCCCTTTCTGATTATGACGTCATAATTAAATTCAACGGTTTAAAATCAAAAAGGCGCCAAGATGGCGCAAATGGATAACGAAATACATAGTAACATTAAATTGTGTGTTCAAATCCCGTCGAGGCCAACTTGGTCAATCGTCCTTTCTTTTCGATAACAGGACGTACCAGTCAAGTCGTGGGGTTTGGTATAACTCATCCCTGGTTCCAAAATTTGAAATAAATTCAAAATTTCACTTTAATACCTTGACTACATGGGAAACATTGAATGAATTTATTAAAAAATAAAAGTCACATATACATATAGACATACACATAAAAGGCGCACATACACACATACAAACACACACATAGTAGGGGACAAGATCGTTCTTACATTTTCCCCATGCGTATATGCTCAATATATTCTACCACATCTATCCATTCATGTTTTAGTTTTGAAATAAATTTGTATTCTGAATTCTACCACATCTATCCATTCATGTTTTAGTTTTGAAATAAATTTGTATGCTGAATTTCGTTTTTGTATGAGTGTGCATCTATCTGTGTATCTATCTATACGTCTGTCTGTCTGTCTATCTGTCTGTCTGTCTGTCTGTCTGTCTGTCTGTCTGTCTATTTCATATATACATACATACATACATACATACGTACATACATACATACATACATACATATCTATCTATCTATCAATCTATCTATATTCATCTATCTATCTATCTATGTATCTATCTATCTATCTATCTATCTATCTACCCATCTACGTATCTCTCTCCCTTACTTTTACCCTCTCTCTTTCTCTCTCTATTACTCTCTCTCTTTCTTTCACCCTCTCTCGCACCGTTTCTTTATCTGTGTGTGTGTGTGTGTGTGTGTGTGTGTCTGTCTGTCTGTCTCTCCCTTTTTGTTTCTTGACTATCTGCCTATCTATCTGTCTGCCTATCTGTCTGTCTGTCTGTTCCTCTCTCATCTTCTGTCTGTCTATGTGTCTGTCTGTTACGCTGTCTGTCTGTCTGTCCCTCTCGCTTTCCTTG
>NC_142954.1:7195432-7197932 GCF_046866305.1 Octopus bimaculoides
GGTAGCACATCGATTCAGATCGGATCTCTCTGATGTTGCTGTCACCGAGGAAATCTCTATGTTGTCATCTGGTGCATTTTCATCTGTTTTTGGTTTCTTTAAACACGGGCATATAGCTTCAATTATTCTCCTGGCTCCTGCACGCAGACGTGCGAGGAAACCCTGCTCTGCTACATTAGCTGTCATTTTTCAACAAATAAAATATAATAATTAGTAAATTTATTAACGCAAATGAATGAATCGCAAGAGTAACGTACAAGAAGTTATCGTTAAACAAGCTGGATAAATCACAAAGGAATTTTGTAAAGAAATTTTCTCGTTTCTCTCCCTTTCTGATTATGACGTCATAATTAAATTCAACGGTTTAAAATCAAAAAAGCGCCAAGATGGCGCAGATGGATAACGAAATACATAGAAACATTAAATTGTGTGTTCAAATCCCGTCGAGGCCAACTTGGTCAATCGTCCTTTCTTTTCGATAACAGGACGTACCAGTCAAGTCGTGGGGTTTGGTATAACTCATCCCTGGTTCCAAAATTTGAAATAAATTCAAAATTTCACTTTAATACCTTAACTACATGGGAAACATTGAATGAATTTATTACAAAATAAAAGTCACATATACATATAGACATACACATAAAAAGCGCACATACACACACATACAAACACACACATAGTAGGGGACAAGATCGTTCTTACATTTTCCCCATGCGTATATGCTCAATATATTCTACCACATCTATCCATTCATGTTTTGTTTTAGTTTTGAAATAAATTTGTATTCTGAATTTTGTTTTTGTATGAGTGTGCATCTATCTATACGTCTGTCTGTCTGTCTGTCTACCTTCATATATACATACATACATACATACATACATATCTATCTATCTATCTATCTATCTATCTATATTCATCTATCTATCTATCTATCTATCTATCTATCTATCTATCTACGTATCTCTCTCCCTTACTTTTACCCTCTTTCTTTCTCTCTCTATTACTCTCTCTCTTTCTTTCACCCTCTCTCGCACCGTTTCTTTATCTGGGTGTGTGTGTGTGTGTGTGTGTGTGTGTGTGTGTGTCTGTCTGTCTGTCTGTCTCTCATTTTTGTTTCTTGACTATCTGCTTATCTATCCGTCTGCCTATCTGTCTGTCTGTCTGTCCCTCTCTCATCTTCTGTCTGTCTATGTGTCTGTCTGTTACGCTGTCTGTCTGTCTCTCTCGCTTTCCTTGTCCGTCTGTCTATCTGTTTATCTGTTTGCCTCTCGCACCGTTTCTTTATCTGGGTGTGTGTGTGTGTGTGTGTGTGTGTGTGTGTGTGTCTGTCTGTCTGTCTGTCTCTCATTTTTGTTTCTTGACTATCTGCTTATCTATCCGTCTGCCTATCTGTCTGTCTGTCTGTCCCTCTCTCATCTTCTGTCTGTCTATGTGTCTGTCTGTTACGCTGTCTGTCTGTCTCTCTCGCTTTCCTTGTCCGTCTGTCTATCTGTTTATCTGTTTGCCTGTCTGTTTCTCCCTCTCTCTTTCCTTCCCTGTCTGTCTATCTTTCTGTCTGTCTGTCTGTCGCTCTGTCTGTCTATCTGTCTGTCTGTCTGTCGCTCCTTCTGTCTCTGTCATTGTCTGTCTATCTGTCTGTCTATCTGTCTGTCTGTCAGTCTGTCTATATGTCTCACCTTCTGTCTTTCCTTGTCTGTCTGTCTATCTTTCTGTCTGTCTGTCTGTCTGTCTGTCTCTCTATTTCTCTCTATTTCTCTCTCTTTCTCTCTCTCTCTTTCTCTTTCTCTCTGTCTGTCTGTCTGTCTGTCTGTCTGTCTGTCTGTCTGTCTGTCTGTCTGTCTGTCTGTCTGTCTCTCTGTCTGTCTCTCTGTCTCTCTCTCTCTCGCTCTCTCTCTCTTTCTCTTTCTCGGTTATTGTTTGTTTGTCTATCTGTCTCACTGTGTCTCTCCCTCTCTGTCTCTCCCTCTCTGATTCATTATCTGTCTGCCTATCAATTTGCATCCTTGGAGCCAAACGCCGGTCAACTCTGCGTAGGTTCAATATACTTTAGCGACGGTGTATTTTTAGAATCGATGTGATTTTCACAATAATCTTGGATGAAGAGGTTTAAACTTGCTGTATATATTTTCTACATTAAGTTCTGGAATGCAATTGGCCGGTGGTTTTATGCCATGTGGGTGGTTATGCATTTGGAGATCAATTTTGTCTCAGTCAGATCTAACCAGTGGGGTGTGCTACTGACCATATTGAGAGCTTGCTTGTACCGGTTGATAATATGTATGTATGTATGCATGTATGTATGTATGTGTTGTGTCGACGCCCCCAAGCGAAGAAGTAGGATCGCCCAAGACATATAAATAGAGGTAGCTGAGACATGGAAGGATTAGTAAGACTTAAACTGGACCTTGAAACGTTTGAAGAAAAACAGAAAGCTATATTGGTGGAAGCACATGTGATGCAGAGACTGCAAAAGATGCACCCGGACAAGTTTCAAACAAGC
>NC_142954.1:7205432-7210432 GCF_046866305.1 Octopus bimaculoides
GTGTGTGTGTGTACGTATGAATGTATGAATAAATGATTGATGAGTGTAGATGAGGTGAAAATATAATAATTTGTCAAAGTATTTTAACTCATTGCTTACCTATTGTTCATCTATATTTATATACATGGCAACATTCAAGACTATGTTACCATTCAAAGCAAACACGAAGAATTCGGCAAGATGAACGTATGCCGAGTGGTTTTCAAAGAAAATATCAGTCAGTACAAGAGGTTCATAATACGGACCACGAGGTATTTCTTCGGCATCGGAAAAACGAGCTGCAAATTGACCGAAAAACAAAACTCAATGAATATAATTTGACATAAACAAGAGAAACGGACGGAAATCAAACATGGAATATTCATATTGAGAAAAGTAATTATGCATGGGTTGTTTATATTTCACTGACCTATCGATGTGTGTGTGTGTGTGTGTTTGTGTGTGTGTGTGTGTATAATCCACTAGAAATTATTTAGGACAATAGAATCTGCTAAAATGTTTAATGAAAAATTAGAAATGCTACAGAGTATGACTTACTTCCGGTGAAAGGTAGGATGGCAAGATGAGGTTCATAAGAACTGGTCTCTGCAGAGGAGGATTCTGCAAGAAATAAAGCAAAATATATATACATAAAAGCATTCCTGTATGAATTTCAGGGGTATACATAACAATATAATTGCAAGCGTACATGGATATACATACATACATACATGCATACATACATAGAGGCATGCGTGTATACATGCAGGGAAAAATATGTACATAGATACAGGTATATAGGTACCTATGTATCTATGTATGTATATATATATATATATGTGTGTGTGTGTGTGTGTGTGTGTGTGTGTGTGTGTGTGTGTGTGTTTGTGTGTGTGTGTGTGTGTGTGTGTGTGTGTGTATAAAATGACAATTAGCAACATGAATGTAATTTGGTGTGTTAATTAAAAACTTGAAATTGATATTTATCATAATTTACCGTCAGAATGTTCTCGCTCAAACATCACAGGACTATGGACAGTCGCTGCTGCAGAAAACATGTCTGAAAAGGGAAGAAGTAATAATTGTTAACCTACCAATATATACGAATATACAGTATTGTGTGTGTGTACGTGTGTGTGTGTGTGAGTGTGCAATAGATGAATAGGTATATTACAATGCTCTGAATGGTTAGGCTTTTAATTAAAACATTAGAAACGACGTTAATTGCAACTTACCTTCATAACATGCTTGGCCACAATCGTCTGAAGAACCGTCGGAACGGTCTGAAAAGGACAAAAAGGGAATATAATAATAAGCGATCCTACTACAAGAGGTTTTCGGTGCGGGCGACAATCGATTACATCTATCCTAGTGTTGAACTGCTATTTGTTTCATCGACCCTGGAAGGTATGAAAGGCGGAGTCGTCTTTGGCGGTAACTGAACCGAGAAGTCAGAATAGTACGACGGGCTGTTAAGCATGTTTTCTTGGAAGTAGTAAAGATTCTGCTAGCTCGACGGTAAAATAATAATGGAGACAATTCCAAATCTATAAATGAACACACTCTCTCATTCACATATCCCGAAACGGACATTCTTCAAGGATGAAAGTAGAATTCCAAAGTGGACTCTGTATTATGCGTGTGCCATTTGTTTGTCCATCTCTCCTTCCTTTCATCCATCCATCCATTAATACATACGTATGTATTAATGGAATAAACTTGGTAATTATAATAATGAAAAATGAGAAAAGGAATTCGTTTATATCTTACATCTTATATATGTTTCATCAGATAATTCAGAATGCTCGGAAGCTGCATCTGTTGATGTGAAAATAAGAGAAATATAATAGGCATGCCTTCATTAGTCTGACATTTTCGTACAAAGCATTAACTTCGGATGAGGTTCTAAGTCGATTGCATCAACCCAAGAGTCCAACAGGTTCTTATTTTATCGATCTGAAAAGGATGAAAAGCAAAGTCTACGCTGGCGGACTGTCGTATATACATAGATACGCAAATACTTCACTGTTTCCATTGGGTGTAAGGTTGGAAATGACAATATTTTACACTGAACGGAATGCCGCTCCATGGTATGGATGAAGACGAGGAATTTTGGACGAGGAAAACAAGTCGATAACATCAATGCCAGTGCAAGGAATGCATATGGTCGTATGGAACCGGAAGTGATGAACGGCAAAGGTTACTTGGACGGTATGTGAACACAGGACACAAAGAGCCGGAAGAAATACTTACGGGCATATCTTCCGGCTCTTTCGCTCGATTTGATAACGATTTTGCTACTTTACATGGATTTATATACATACATACATACATACATACATACGGACGTACATACATACATACATGCATACATATGTAGATAGCTGTATGTAAAGAGAAGATAGAACTATAGAACTATCTCCCTTAAAATGAATATGTGCTACATAAAATTTGAAAGTGTTTTCATCTGAACTTACCCTCTATATCTGTGGTAGCACATCGATTCAGATCGGATCTCTCTGATGTTGCTGTCACCGAGGAAATCTCTATGTTGTCATCTGGTGCATTTTCATCTGTTTTTGGTTTCTTTAAACACGGGCATATAGCTTCAATTATTCTCCTGGCTCCTGCACGCAGACGTGCGAGGAAACCCTGCTCTGCTACATTAGCTGTCATTTTTCAACAAATAGAATATAATAATTAGTAAATTTATTAACGCAAATGAATGAATCGCAAGAGTAACGTACAAGAAGTTATCGTTAAACAAGCTGGATAAATCGCAAAGGAATTTTGTAAAGAAATTTTCTCGTTTCTCTCCCTTTCTGATTATGACGTCATAATTAAATTCAACGGTTTAAAATCAAAAAAGCGCCAAGATGGCGCAGATGGATAACGAAATACATAGAAACATTAAATTGTGTGTTCAAATCCCGTCGAGGCCAACTTGGTCAATCGTCCTTTCTTTTCGATAACAGGACGTACCAGTCAAGTCGTGGGGTTTGGTATAACTCATCCCTGGTTCCAAAATTTGAAATAAATTCAAAATTTCACTTTAATACCTTAACTACATGGGAAACATTGAATGAATTTATTACAAAATAAAAGTCACATATACATATAGACATACACATAAAAAGCGCACATACACACACATACAAACACACACATAGTAGGGGACAAGATCGTTCTTACATTTTCCCCATGCGTATATGCTCAATATATTCTACCACATCTATCCATTCATGTTTTGTTTTAGTTTTGAAATAAATTTGTATTCTGAATTTTGTTTTTGTATGAGTGTGCATCTATCTATACGTCTGTCTGTCTGTCTGTCTGTCTGTCTGTCTACCTTCATATATACATACATACATACATACATATCTATCTATCTATCTATCTATCTATATTCATCTATCTATCTATCTATCTATCTATCTATCTATCTATCTATCTACGTATCTCTCTCCCTTACTTTTACCCTCTTTCTTTCTCTCTCTATTACTCTCTCTCTTTCTTTCACCCTCTCTCGCACCGTTTCTTTATCTGGGTGTGTGTGTGTGTGTGTGTGTGTGTGTGTGTCTGTCTGTCTGTCTGTCTCTCATTTTTGTTTCTTGACTATCTGCTTATCTATCCGTCTGCCTATCTGTCTGTCTGTCTGTCCCTCTCTCATCTTCTGTCTGTCTATGTGTCTGTCTGTTACGCTGTCTGTCTGTCTCTCTCGCTTTCCTTGTCCGTCTGTCTATCTGTTTATCTGTTTGCCTGTCTGTTTCTCCCTCTCTCTTTCCTCCCCTGTCTGTCTATCTTTCTGTCTGTCTGTCTGTCGCTCTGTCTGTCTATCTGTCTGTCTGTCTGTCGCTCCTTCTGTCTCTGTCATTGTCTGTCTATCTGTCTGTCTGTCAGTCTGTCTATATGTCTCACCTTCTGTCTTTCCTTGTCTGTCTGTCTATCTTTCTGTCTGTCTGTCTGTCTGTCTGTCTCTTTCTCTCTATTTCTCTCTCTTTCTCTCTCTCTCTTTCTCTTTCTCTCTGTCTGTCTGTCTGTCTGTCTGTCTGTCTGTCTGTCTGTCTGTCTCTCTGTCTCTCTCTCTCTCGCTCTCTCTCTCGCTCTCTCTCTCTTTCTCTTTCTCGGTTATTGTTTGTTTGTCTATCTGTCTCACTGTGTCTCTCCCTCTCTGTCTCTCCCTCTCTGATTCATTATCTGTCTGCCTATCAATTTGCATCCTTGGAGCCAAACGCCGGTCAACTCTGCGTAGGTTCAATATACTTTAGCGACGGTGTATTTTTAGAATCGATGTGATTTTCACAATAATCTTGGATGAAGAGGTTTAAACTTGCTGTATATATTTTCTACATTAAGTTCTGGAATGCAATTGGCCGGTGGTTTTATGCCATGTGGGTGGTTATGCATTTGGGGATCAATTTTGTCTCAGTCAGATCTAACCAGTGGGGTGTGCTACTGACCATATTGAGAGCTTGCTTGTACCGGTTGATAATATGTATGTATGTATGCATGTATGTATGTATGTGTTGTGTCGACGCCCCCAAGCGAAGAAGTAGGATCGCCCAAGACATATAAATAGAGGTAGCTGAGACATGGAAGGATTAGTAAGACTTAAACTGGACCTTGAAACGTTTGAAGAAAAACAGAAAGCTATATTGGTGGAAGCACATGTGATGCAGAGACTGCAAAAGATGCACCCGGACAAGTTTCAAACAAGCGGAATATACGTGGGCTACGGCACCCTGCCAAGTGTAGTAACGGCAGAGGAGCTGTGGCCACTTACAATTTCTGAAGAAAGAAAAAATGATCATAAACTGTATAGGAGAACTGTTAAATGAAACTGCGAGTTTTGGGGTACTCGTAAGCCATTTCATCACCTCATTGTAAGTAATTCATTTCATTCATCATTCGTTGTTTGTACCCCACGTGTTGTATTGTTTTGTCTGTCCTTGTAGTGTCCACCCTCTGTGTAGTGGCCGTAGTGCCAAAATAGAGAAAGAGTTGAGTAGCCGTCGTGTCGC
>NC_142954.1:7212932-7220432 GCF_046866305.1 Octopus bimaculoides
CATCTATCCTAGTGTTGAACTGCTATTTGTTTCATCGACCCTGGAAGGTATGAAAGGCGGTTTTCGGTGCGGGCGATAATCGATTACATCTATCCTAGTGTTGAACTGCTATTTGTTTCATCGACCCTGGAAGGTATGAAAGGCGGAGTTGTCTTTGGCGGTAACTGAACCGAGAAGTCAGAATAGTACGACGGGCTGTTAAGCATGTTTTCTTGGAAGTAGTAAAGATTCTGCTAGCTCGACGGTAAAATAATAATGGAGAAAATTCCAAATCTATAAATGAACACACTCTCTCATTCACATATCCCGAAACGGACATTCTTCAAGGATGAAAGTAGAATTCCAAAGTGGACTCTGTATTATGCGTGTGCCATTTGTTTGTCCATCTCTCCTTCCTTTCATCCATCCATCCAAATCTATAAATGAACACACTCTCTCATTCACATATCCCGAAACGGACATTCTTCAAGGATGAAAGTAGAATTCCAAAGTGGACTCTGTATTATGCGTGTGCCATTCGTTTGTCCATCTCTCCTTCCTTTCATCCATCCATCCATTAATACATACGTATGTATTAATGGAATAAACTTGGTAATTATAATAATGAAAAATGAGAAAAGGAATTCGTTTATATCTTACATCTTATATATGTTTCATCAGATAATTCAGAATGCTCGGAAGCTGCATCTGTTGATGTGAAAATAAGAGAAATATAATAGGCATGCCTTCATTAGTCTGACATTTTCGTACAAAGCATTAACTTCGGATGAGGTTCTAAGTCGATTGCATCAACCCAAGAGTCCAACAGGTTCTTATTTTATCGATCTGAAAAGGATGAAAAGCAAAGTCTACGCTGGCGGACTGTCGTATATACATAGATACGCAAATACTTCACTGTTTCCATTGGGTGTAAGGTTGGAAATGACAATATTTTACACTGAACGGAATGCCGCTCCATGGTATGGATGAAGACGAGGAATTTTGGACGAGGAAAACAAGTCGATAACATCAATGCCAGTGCAAGGAATGCATATGGTCGTATGGAACCGGAAGTGATGAACGGCAAAGGTTACTTGGACGGTATGTGAACACAGGACACAAAGAGCCGGAAGAAATACTTACGGGCATATCTTCCGGCTCTTTCGCTCGATTTGATAACGATTTTGCTACTTTACATGGATTTATATACATACATACATACATACATACATACATACATACATACATACATACGGACGTACATACATACATACATGCATACATATGTAGATAGCTGTATGTAAAGAGAAGATAGAACTATAGAACTATCTCCCTTAAAATGAATATGTGCTACATAAAATTTGAAAGTGTTTTCATCTGAACTTACCCTCTATATCTCTGGTAGCACATCGATTCAGATCGGATCTCTCTGATGTTGCTGTCACCGAGGAAATCTCTATGTTGTCATCTGGTGCATTTTCATCTGTTTTTGGTTTCTTTAAACACGGGCATATAGCTTCAATTATTCTCCTGGCTCCTGCACGCAGACGTGCGAGGAAACCCTGCTCTGCTACATTAGCTGTCATTTTTCAACAAATAGAATATAATAATTAGTAAATTTATTAACGCAAATGAATGAATCGCAAGAGTAACGTACAAGAAGTTATCGTTAAACAAGCTGGATAAATCGCAAAGGAATTTTGTAAAGAAATTTTCTCGTTTCTCTCCCTTTCTGATTATGACGTCATAATTAAATTCAACGGTTTAAAATAAAAAAAGCGCCAAGATGGCGCAAATGGATAACATTAAATTGTGTGTTCAAATCCCGTCGAGGCCAACTTGGTCAATCGTCCTTTCTTTTCGATAAAAGGACGTACCAGTCAAGTCGTGGGGTTTGGTATAACTCATCCCTGGTTCCAAAATTTGAAATAAATTCAAAATTTCACTTTAATACCTTAACTACATGGGAAACATTGAATGAATTTATTACAAAATAAAAGTCACATATACATATAGACATACACATAAAAAGCGCACATACACACACATACAAACACACACATAGTAGGGGACAAGATCGTTCTTACATTTTCCCCATGCGTATATGCTCAATATATTCTACCACATCTATCCATTCATGTTTTGTTTTAGTTTTGAAATAAATTTGTATTCTGAATTTTGTTTTTGTATGAGTGTGCATCTATCTGTGTATCTATCTATACGTCTGTCTGTCTGTCTGTCTGTCTGTCTGTCTGTCTGTCTGTCTACCTTCATATATACATACATACATACATACATATCTATCTATCTATCTATCTATCTATCTATCTATCTATCTATCTATCTATATTCATCTATCTATCTATCTATCTATCTATCTATCTATCTATCTATCTATCTATCTATCTATCTACGTATCTCTCTCCCTTACTTTTACCCTCTTTATTTCTCTCTCTATTACTCTCTCTCTTTCTTTCACCGTCTCCGTTTCTTTATCTGTGTGTGTGTGTGTGTGTGTGCGTGTCTGTCTGTCTGTCTGTCTGTCTCTCATTTTTGTTTCTTGACTATCTGCTTATCTATCTGTCTGCCTATCTGTCTGTCTGTCTGTCCCTCTCTCATCTTCTGTCTGTCTATGTGTCTGTCTGTTACGCTGTCTGTCTGTCTCTCTCGCTTTCCTTGTCCGTCTGTCTATCTGTTTATCTGTTTGCCTGTCTGTTTCTCCCTCTCTCTTTCCTTCCCTGTCTGTCTATCTGTCTGTCTGTCTGTCTGTCGCTCTGTCTGTCTATCTGTCTGTCTGTCAACTCTGCGTAGGTTCAATATACTTTAGCGACGGTGTATTTTTAGAATCGATGTGATTTTCACAATATTCTTGGATGAAAAGGTTTAAACTTGCTGTATATATTTTCTACATTAAGTTCTGGAATGCAATTGGCCGGTGGTTTTATGCCATGTGGGTGGTTATGCATTTGGGGATCAATTTTGTCTCAGTCAGATCTAACCAGTGGGGTGTGCTACTGACCATATTGAGAGCTTGCTTGTACCGGTTGATAATATGTATGTATGTATGCATGTATGTATGTATGTGTTGTGTCGACGCCCCCAAGCGAAGAAGTAGGATCGCCCAAGACATATAAATAGAGGTAGCTGAGACATGGAAGGATTAGTAAGACTTAAACTGGACCTTGAAACGTTTGAAGAAAAACAGAAAGCTATATTGGTGGAAGCACATGTGATGCAGAGACTGCAAAAGATGCACCCGGACAAGTTTCAAACAAGCGGAATATACGTGGGCTACGGCACCTTGCCAAGTGTAGTAACGGCAGAGGAGCTGTGGCCACTTACAATTTCTGAAGAAAGAAAAAATGATCATAAACTGTATAGGAGAACTGTTAAATGAAACTGCGAGTTTTGGGGTACTCGTAAGCCATTTCATCACCTCAATGTAAGTAATTCATTTCATTCATCATTCGTTGTTTGTACCCCACGTGTTGTATTGTTTTGTCTGTCCTTGTAGTGTCCACCCTCTGTGTAGTGGCCGTAGTGCCAAAATAGAGAAAGAGTTGAGTAGCCGTCGTGTCGCGGTTGAGTCGCGATCATCCTAAGGTGCTAGATAGCAGTAGCTTGAGACATAACTGTATGTATGTATGTATGTACGTAAGTAATTGTAATTCTAAAACCACCAAGAATCAACACAAAAAAAATGAATGAAGTTCGAACGAAAATTATTTTAATTTATTTTATTTATAATGAATGATGTTACATATGTTTTAACCTGTAAATATTTATTCTCAGGATCATTTCATGCCAACACCTTTTTTTGATTTACGAAATGTCTTATTACTTTTATAAAAAAAGGTGAGGTTCTGCATAATTGGCGCCCAACGCCGGCCGACTCGGCGCGGGTTCGATATAGTTTAGAGTTGGTGTATTCTCAGAATCGATATGATGTTGTGCATCGATATAGTTTAGAGTTGGTGTATTCTCAGAATCGATATGATGTTGTGTATCGATATAGTTTAGAGTTGGTGTATTCTCAGAATCGATATGATGTTGTGTATCGATATAGTTTAGAGTTGGTGTATTCTCAGAATCGATATGATGTTGTGTATCGATATAGTTTAGAGTTGGTGTATTCTCAGAATCGATATGATGTTGTGTATCGATATAGTTTAGAGTTGGTGTATTCTCAGAATCGATATGATGTTGTGTATCGATATAGTTTATAGTTGGTGTATTCTCAGAATCGATATGATGTTGTGTATCGATATAGTTTATAGTTGGTGTATTCTCAGAATCGATATGATGTTGTGTATCGATATAGTTTAGAGTTTGTGTATTCTCAGAATCGATATGATGTTGTGTAAATTCTTTGGTCAATTGAGATATGGCATTTTTCTTTGTCTGTTCTAATGTCGTCATGCTGATGTGCCTTCTCATTTCTGGAAAAAGAAAACGGAGAAATTATGAGTATGTGTGTATGTATGTGTGTATTTGAGTGCATGTGTGTGTGTGTGTGTGTGTGTGTGTGTGTGTGTGTGTGTGTGTGTGTGTGTGTACTTATGAATGTATGAATAAGTGATTGATGAGTGTAAATGAGGTGAAAATATAATAATTTGTCAAAGTATTTTAACTCATTGCTTACCTATTGTTCATCTATATTTATATACATGGCAACATTCAAGACTATGTTACCATTCAAAGCAAACACGAAGAATTCGGCAAGATGAACGTACACCGAGTGGTTTTCAAAGAAAATATCAGTCAGTACAAGAGGTTCATAATACGGACCACGGGATATTTCTTCGGCATCGGAAAAACGAGCTGCAGAATCGATATGATGTTGTGTATCGATATAGTTTAGAGTTGGTGTATTCTCAGAATCGATATGATGTTGTGTATCGATATAGTTTAGAGTTGGTGTATTCTCAGAATCGATATGATGTTGTGTATCGATATAGTTTAGAGTTGGTGTATTCTCAGAATCGATATGATGTTGTGTATCGATATAGTTTATAGTTGGTGTATTCTCAGAATCGATATGATGTTGTGTATCGATATAGTTTATAGTTGGTGTATTCTCAGAATCGATATGATGTTGTGTATCGATATAGTTTAGAGTTTGTGTATTCTCAGAATCGATATGATGTTGTGTAAATTCTTTGGTCAATTGAGATATGGCATTTTTCTTTGTCTGTTCTAATGTCGTCATGCTGATGTGCCTTCTCATTTCTGGAAAAAGAAAACGGAGAAATTATGAGTATGTGTGTATGTATGTGTGTATTTGAGTGCATGTGTGTGTGTGTGTGTGTGTGTGTGTGTGTGTGTGTGTGTGTGTGTGTGTGTACTTATGAATGTATGAATAAGTGATTGATGAGTGTAAATGAGGTGAAAATATAATAATTTGTCAAAGTATTTTAACTCATTGCTTACCTATTGTTCATCTATATTTATATACATGGCAACATTCAAGACTATGTTACCATTCAAAGCAAACACGAAGAATTCGGCAAGATGAACGTACACCGAGTGGTTTTCAAAGAAAATATCAGTCAGTACAAGAGGTTCATAATACGGACCACGGGATATTTCTTCGGCATCGGAAAAACGAGCTGCAAATTGACCGAAAAACAAAACTCAATGAATATAATTTGACATAAACAAGAGAAACGGACGGAAATCAAACATGGAATATTTATATTGAGAAAAGTAATTATGCATGGGTTGTTTATATTTCACTGACCTATCGATGTGTGTGTGTTTGTGTGTGTGTGTGTGTATAATCCACTAGAAATTATTTAGGACAATAGAATCTGCTAAAATGTTTAATGAAAAATTAGAAATGCTACAGAGTATGACTTACTTCCGGTGAAAGGTAGGATGGCAAGATGAGGTTCATAAGAACTGGTCTCTGCAGAGGAGGATTCTGCAAGAAATAAAGCAAAAAATATATACATAAAAGCATTCCTGTATGAATTTCAGGGGTATACATAACAATATAATTGCAAGCGTACATGGATATACATACATACATACATGCATACATACATAGAGGCAAGCGTGTATACATGCAGGGAAAAATATGTACATAGATACAGGTATATAGGTACCTATGTATCTATGTATGTATATATATATATGTGTGTGTGTGTGTGTGTGTGTGTGTGTGTGTGTGTGTGTGTGTGTGTGTGTGTGTGTGTGTGTGTGTGTGTGTGTGTGTATAAAATGACAATTAGCAACATGAATGTAATTTGGTGTGTTAATTAAAAACTTGAAATTGATATTTATCATAATTTACCGTCAGAATGTTCTCGCTCAAACATCACAGGACTATGGACAGTCGCTGCTGCAGAAAACATGTCTGAAAAAGGAAGAAGTAATAATTGTTAACCTACCAATATATACGAATATACAGTATTGTGTGTGTGTGTGTGTACGTGTGTGTGTGTGTGAGTGTGCAATAGATGAATAGGTATATTACAATGCTCTGAATGGTTAGGCTTTTAATTAAAACATTAGAAACGACGTTAATTGCAACTTACCTTCATAACATGCTTGACCACAATCGTCTGAAGAACCGTCGGAACGGTCTGAAAAGGACAAAAAGGGAATATAATAATAAGCGATCCTACTACAAGAGGTTTTCGGTGCGGGCGACAATCGATTACATCTATCCTAGTGTTGAACTGCTATTTGTTTCATCGACCCTGGAAGGTATGAAAGGCGGAGTCGTCTTTGGCGGTAACTGAACCGAGAAGTCAGAATAGTACGACGGGCTGTTAAGCATGTTTTCTTGGAAGTAGTAAAGATTCTGCTAGCTCGACGGTAAAATAATAATGAACACACTCTCTCATTCACATATCCCGAAACGGACATTCTTCAAGGATGAAAGTAGAATTCCAAAGTGGACTCTGTATTATGCGTGTGCCATTCGTTTGTCCATCTCTCCTTCCCTTCATCCATCAATCCATTAATACATACGTATGTATTAATGGAATAAACTTGGTAATTATAATAATGAAAAATGAGAAAAGGAATTCGTTTATATCTTACATCTTATATATGTTTCATCAGATAATTCAGAATGCTCGGAAGCTGCATCTGTTGATGTGAAAATAAGAGAAATATAATAGGCATGCCTTCATTAGTCTGACATTTTCGTACAAAGCATTAACTTCGGATGAGGTTCTAAGTCGATTGCATCAACCCAAGAGTCCAACAGGTTCTTATTTTATCGATCTGAAAAGGATGAAAAGCAAAGTCTACGCTGGCGGACTGTCGTATATACATAGATACGCAAATACTTCACTGTTTCCATTGGGTGTAAGGTTGGAAATGACAATATTTTACACTGAACGGAATGCCGCTCCATGGTATGGATGAAGACGAGGAATTTTGGACGAGGAAAACAAGTCGATAACATCAATGCCAGTGCAAGGAATGCATATGGTCGCATGGAACCGGAAGTGATGAACGGCAAAGGTTACTTGGACGGTATGTGAACACAGGACACAAAGAGCCGGA
>NC_142954.1:7225432-7227932 GCF_046866305.1 Octopus bimaculoides
AAAATTCCAAATCTATAAATGAACACACTCTCTCATTCACATATCCCGAAACGGACATTCTTCAAGGATGAAAGTAGAATTCCAAAGTGGACTCTGTATTATGCGTGTGCCATTCGTTTGTCCATCTCTCCTTCCTTTCATCCATCCATCCATTAATACATACGTATGTATTAATGGAATAAACTTGGTAATTATAATAATGAAAAATGAGAAAAGGAATTCGTTTATATCTTACATCTTATATATGTTTCATCAGATAATTCAGAATGCTCGGAAGCTGCATCTGTTGATGTGAAAATAAGAGAAATATAATAGGCATGCCTTCATTAGTCTGACATTTTCGTACAAAGCATTAACTTCGGATGAGGTTCTAAGTCGATTGCATCAACCCAAGAGTCCAACAGGTTCTTATTTTATCGATCTGAAAAGGATGAAAACCAAAGTCTACGCTGGCGGACTGTCATATATACATAGATACGCAAATACTTCACTGTTTCCATAGGGTGTAAGGTTGGAAATGACAATATTTTACACTGAACGGAATGCCGCTCCATGGTATGGATGAAGACGAGGAATTTTGGACGAGGAAAACAAGTCGATAACATCAATGCCAGTGCAAGGAATGCATATGGTCGTATGGAACCGGAAGTGATGAACGGCAAAGGTTACTTGGACGGTATGTGAACACAGGACACAAAGAGCCGGAAGAAATACTTACGGGCATATCTTCCGGCTCTTTCGCTCGATTTGATAACGATTTTGCTACTTTACATGGATTTATATACATACATACATACATACATACATACATACATACATACGGACGTACATACATACATACATGCATACATATGTAGATAGCTGTATGTAAAGAGAAGATAGAACTATAGAACTATCTCCCTTAAAATGAATATGTGCTACATAAAATTTGAAAGTGTTTTCATCTGAACTTACCCTCTATATCTCTGGTAGCACATCGATTCAGATCGGATCTCTCTGATGTTGCTGTCACCGAGGAAATCTCTACGTTGCCATCTGGTGCATTTTCATCTGTTTTTGGTTTCTTTAAACACGGGCATATAGCTTCAATTATTCTCCTGGCTCCTGCACGCAGACGTGCGAGGAAACCCTGCTCTGCTACATTAGCTGTCATTTTTCAACAAATAGAATATAATAATTAGTAAATTTATTAACGCAAATGAATGAATCGCAAGAGTAACGTACAAGAAGTTATCGTTAAACAAGCTGGATAAATCGCAAAGGAATTTTGTAAAGAAATTTTCTCGCTTCTCTCCCTTTCTGATTATGACGTCATAATTAAATTCAACGGTTTAAAATCAAAAAAGCGCCAAGATGGCGCAAATGGATAACGAAATACATAGTAACATTAAATTGTGTGTTCAAATCCCGTCGAGGCCAACTTGGTCAATCGTCCTTTCTTTTCGATAACAGGACGTACCAGTCAAGTCGTGGGGTTTGGTATAACTCATCCCTGGTTCCAAAATTTGAAATAAATTCAAAATTTCACTTTAATACCTTAACTACATGGGAAACATTGAATGAATTTATTACAAAATAAAAGTCACATATACATATAGACATACACATAAAAAGCGCACATACACACACATACAAACACACACATAGTAGGGGACAAGATCGTTCTTACATTTTCCCCATGCGTATATGCTCAATATATTCTACCACATCTATCCATTCATGTTTTAGTTTTGAAATAAATTTGTATTCTGAATTCTACCACATCTATCCATTCATGTTTTAGTTTTGAAATAAATTTGTATTCTGAATTTCGTTTTTGTATGAGTGTGCATCTATCTGTGTATCTATCTATACGTCTGTCTGTCTGTCTTTCTGTCTGTCTACTTTCATATAAACATACATACATACATACGTACATACATACATACATACATATCTATCTATCTATATTCATCTACCTATCTATCTACGTATCTCTCTCCCTTACTTTTACCCTCTTTCTTTCTCTCTCTATTACTCTCTCTCTTTCCTTCACCCTCTCTCGCACCGTTTCTTTATCTGTGTGTGTGTGTGTGTGTGTGTCTGTATGTCTGTCTCTCCCTTTTTGTTTCTTGACTATCTGTCTATCTATCTGTCTGCCTACCTGTCTGTCTGTCTGTCCCTCTCTCATCTTCTGTCTGTCTATGTGTCTGTCTGTTACGCTGTCTGTCTATCTGTCTGTCTGTCTGTCCCTCTCGCTTTTCTTGTCCGTCTGTCTATCTGTCTATCTATCTGTCTGCCTATCTGTCTGTCTGTCTGTCCCTCTCTCATCTTCTGTCTGTCTATGTGTCTGTCTGTTACGCTGTCTGTCTGTCCCTCTCGCTTTTCTTGTCCGTCTGTCTATCTGTTTATCTGTTTGCCTGTCTGTCTGTCCCTCTCGCTTTCCTTGTCCGTCTGTCTATCTGTTTATCTGTTTGCCTGTCTGTTTCTCCCTCTCTCTCTCCTTCGCTGTCTGTCTATT
>NC_142954.1:7232932-7235432 GCF_046866305.1 Octopus bimaculoides
TTTGCCTTTCCTCCTTCCGGGATCGATAAAATACAATACCAGCCAACTACCGAGGATGATGTAATTGACTATCTCCCCCTCCCCTCAAAACTGTTGGCCTTGTACCAAAATTAGACAGAATTATGGAATGATGAGATGGAAGTGAAAGTGAAACGGAAATATCAACGTTTTCTGGTGGTGAAGGTCACAATAAGAGTTAAAATGTCAGAAGAGTTAGAGGAGGATATTTATACATGCAGTTTGTGATGAGGTGGATAGACAGATAGACAGACAAAAAGGTAGACAAGCAGACAGGTACATAGATACACACACACACACAATAACTGATTTGTTATTTCATACATATAAATACACACACACAAACACGCAACTGGTACTTAATTTATCGACTTCGAATAGATGAAGGGCAAAGTTAACCTCGGTGGAATTTGAACTCAAAACGTAAAGACAGGCGAAATACCACTAAGCATTTCGCGCGGCGTGCTAACGATTATGCCAGTTCGCTGCCTTTCGAAAACAGAATAATAAGAATTATAAGTTCTGAAAAAAAAAAAAAAAAAAAAAAAAAAAGAAGGAAGACGAAGAAATTACGAATTTGGAAAGAATTGGCAATCTAATAGCCCGCTCCTCATAAGCCCTGCCTCTCATATGTTTGGTAAGTACTTCTTTCGGCGACGGCGGATTAAAAGAAGAGAGGCGAAAATAAATAAATAGAAGACAGACACGTGCTAAGCAGCGATTTGACGCGACTCGCAACTGTTTGTAATAAGGCATCTACAACGCTACTTATACCCGTTTCTTGCTGTTTCCATGATACTGTTAACAAGCCTTACCTGTCTGTCTGTCTGTCTGTCTGTATCTTTCTCTCTCTCTCTCTCTCTCGATCTATCTACCTAACCGTCCGTCTGTCAGCCAGTCTGTCTGTCTGTCAGCCAGTCTGTCTGTCTGTCTGTCAGCCAGTTTGTCTGTCTGTCAGCCAGTCTGTCTGTCTGTCTGTCTCTCTCTCTCTCTCTCTCTCCACCTATCTCTGTCTGTCTACCTATCTGTCTATCTCTCTGTCTATCTATTTGTCTGTCTATCTATCTACCTATTTATCTATTTATCTATCTATCTATCTATTTTATCTACTTGTCTGTCTGTCCGTCTGTCTGTCTGTCCGTCTGTCTGTCTGTCCGTCTGTCTGTCTGTCCGTCTGTCTCTTAATCCATGGCTTATAACGAGTCCCATTGGCTCAAGGTATTATTAATACCAGCTCAAGAACTACGAGTTAATATCTTCTGAAGGCTTTTGTCGTTTTCGTAGATACTAAATTTAATGGGTTCTTGAGTCGGACATAAGTCATGGTAACTCACGAACTGGATAAAACATCACCAGGATTCCTTTTTAGATATAATATAGGCAGGTCGACCTCGGTGGAATTTGAACTCAGAACGTAAAGACAGACGAAATAACGCATAGCATTTCGCGGGGCGTGCTAAAGTTTCTGCCAGCTCGCCGCCTTGAAAGGACTGTTATATTCTTGTCTGCCCTAGGAACAAGGCCCGAAATTTTGGGGAGGGGGCCAGTCGATTAGATCGACCCCAGTACGCAACTCGTACTTAATTTATCGACTTCGAAAGGATGAAAGGCAAAGTCGACCTCGGCGGAATTTGAACTCAGAACGTAACGGCAGACGAAATACCGTTAAGCATTTCGTCCGGCGTGCTAACGTTTCTTATTTCTTTATTGCCCTCAGGGGGCTGAACATAGAGAGGACAAACAAGGACAGACAAAAGGATTACGTCGATTACATCGACCCCAGTGCGTAACTGGTACCTAATTTATCGACCCCGAAAGGATGAAAAGCAAAATCAATCTCGGCGGAACTTGAACTCAGAACGTAACGACAGACGAAATACCGCTAAGCATTTCGCCCGGTGTGCTAACGTTTCTGCCAGCTCGCCGCCTTATGGCGATTATATTTTGAATCAACAAATATATTTATGATATGTGATAGACCGATTGGAACTAATTCCATGAAATGCGACATTACTTTTCGGTACCCCTTATACATGTAAGATAAAAAAAGCTGTAAAATAAGTGTAAGTCGAATATTATACCGACTTGAAGTTTAAAATAGTTAATTGTTGGAAAAATGACACTAATAAGGTAATAACCCTGTCAGTTAACATTAGTGTTGAAGGAATTGCGACGAAGAATCCGGGTGTAGACCTTCAGAAGCTAGATTTTAATCTACGAGTGGGTGCAGTGCACGAAATAAAAACTTGTTCATTTAGACCAATAAAAATTGTTACAGAAATCTCTTCGGTAGAACATAACGGATATGAATAGCATGGAAAATCTATAATCAGAGAAGGGGAGAGAGAAGTATGTTTCTCGTTCTAGACCCATGGGTGGTGGCCCTATAGAGAACGTAATTAAACAGACAGAATATCAATGTCATGTCACATAATAATAATCCTTTCTACTAACGGCACAAGGCCTGAAATTTTGGGGGAAG
>NC_142954.1:7257932-7282932 GCF_046866305.1 Octopus bimaculoides
ACTCTCTTTTTCACCCTATTCATATATATATATATGTGTGTGTATATGTATATATTATATATATTATCCATCTACCTGTCATTACATACATGTGTATGAGTGTACATATGCATTTATATATATGTATATATATATATATATATATATATATATATATATATACGTACACACACACATACACACACACATAGGCACACACACACAGACACACACAAATACTCACACGCAGTATGAGTTGTCAGAATTCATGTTTCAGCATTCTTAATACAAAGTACCGTAAATATATATTTATATAAAAGTATATGTTTACAAGCTTCGACTTGGGAAACTAGATTCTATATTCTCTTCGAAAAATATTGCTGAAAAAATCTGCATATTGCATATACATGCATACATACATACATACATACATACATGCATGTATATATATTTGTATGCAGGAGTGGCTGTGTGGTAAGTAGCTTGCTTACCAACCACATAGTTCTGGGTTCAGTCCCACTGCGTGGCACCTTGGGCAAGTGTATTCTACTATAGCCTCGGGCCGACCAAAAGCCTTGTGAGTGGATTTGCTAGACGGAAACTGAATGAATCCCATCGTATATATATATATATATATATATATATATATATATATATATATATATATATGTCTGTGTGTGTATATGTTTGTGTGTCTGTGTTTGTCCCCGCTAACATCACTCGACAACCGATGCTGGTGTGATTACGTCCCCGTAACTTAGCGGTTCGGCAAAAAGAGCCCGATAGAATAAGTACTAGGCTTACAAAGAATAAGTCCTGGGGTCAATTTGTTCGACTAAAGGCGGTGCTCCAACATGGCCGCAGTCAAATGACTGAAAGAAGTAAAAGAGTGTATATACATACATACATACATACATACATACATACACCACCCCCAAAACCATCACCCCACCACCACCACCAGCGTCCCACTATAGGAAGAAACGAATGAATGGTGAAGTTGTTCCGTTTAAAGAGATTGCCATGGACAAGTGAAGGTTATCAGAATTTTAAACATAACACACAATTACGCCTCTTTCCTTTCCTCTTCATCGTGCAATGTTTATATTGTGTATATGATGTAACACTGGAAACTGAGCGTGCTTATATTTGTTTATATGTAGGAGTTTTGCGGGGTAAGAATGCACATACATACATACATACATACATACCTATCTATCTATCTATCTATCTATCTATCTATCTATCTATCTATCTATCTATCTATCTATCTATTTCTGTATCTATCTATATATGTATATATATATGTATATATATATATATATATATATATATATATATATATATATATATATATATGCATATATATATATATATATATATATATATATATATATATATATATATATATATATATATATATATATATATATATATATATATATATATATATATATATATATGTATATATATATAAGAATTTAAGGATTGGAGAAAACGCATGTTATAATTGCATACTTTGCTACATTGTTTTCTATTAACCCATTTATTCTATCAGAAGAATTTTTATTCATTAAGATAGAAGAAATACACATAATTATATATATATATATATATATATATATATATATATATATATATATATATATATATATATATATATATATATATACTTTATTTAAAAGCAGCAGAAATATAACAAAAAAACCGTTACTGTGAGTTTCACGTTCCCGTTCATCGGACAGTTTTGTTAGAAATGGAGGATGGTATTTGAGTACTCTTTTTTCCACCTTGTTGCACATTTCATGTGCTTACTCCGGTATATATATATATATATATATATATATATATATATATATATGCATATATATATACATATATATATATATACACACATATATATCTGTGTATATATACATACATATATATATATGTACACACACATATATATATATATATATATATATATATATATATACACACACACATATATATCTGTGTGTGTACATATCTATCTATCTATCTATCTATCTATCTATCTATCTATCTATCTATCTATCTATTTTTCCACCTTGTTGCACATTTCATGTGCTTACTCCGGTATATATATATATATATATGCATATATATATACATATATATATATACTCACATATATATCTGTCTATATATACATACATATATATATACACACACACACACATATATATATATATATATATATATATATATATATATACACACATATATATCTGTGTGTGTACATATCTATCTATCTATCTATCTATCTATCTAATCTATTCATTTATCTGTCTATGGACGGACGGTAGACACATCGGCTCCCATGTAAGTTGCATTTTTCACCTCTTAAAAGACCTATTTTGTTTTAAAATTTTGTATAAGTTGTGTATAACACAAAATACTTCGTGAACATATATTTTTCAAATCGGAAATAACTCTATTTAGAGCCTTATTTCCAAAAATTCAAACATATCTTCCTCGTTCCTAGCCATATTCTTTAAAACGAATATGGCTAAGGTTTTCAACGAGGCCGACTTCCCGCTCCTAATGCCAGAGGCGAAAACACTTAATGCCGTTCCGCATGAACGCAGACAAGTGATGAAGAAGAGCAATGATTCTGAGTCAACTGCTGCTGCCTCAACCACCACCACTACCACCATCACGTGTACAAACTCTGCTGCTACAGCAGTCTTGCCTGCCACCGTCACCAGTGACAACAACAACAACAACGACAAAGACAACAACAACAACAGCAACAACAACGACAACGACACAAATGTCCTTGCTAACACGACCACTGCTACTACCAGTGACAATAACAACAGCAACAACAACAGGACACCGACCTTCAACACCAACACCACCACTACTTCGACAAACTCTGCCGCCACTACCACCACCTTTGAACCTGGCAGTACCAACACCACTGTCAATACCACCATCAACAACTACAAGACGAACAAGATAAACAACACCACAAACGCCACAAACAACATATCTGCCAGCATCACAAAAACAAATTTTGCCGATGCAACGAAAGAAAAAAGAACAATATTAACATTCACCCAAAAACAAATCAATGACACAAAATCCCTTCTCACGAAAGAAGGTGACACTGTACAAATACACATACTAAAAGCAATTATTGAAAATACAAACAAGAAGCACATATCATACAGACTTATCAACAAGAAAACGAAGCGACCGGAGAATTTCTCCACCCAAAAAATTGAGATTTGTCTCAAACCGATATGGCCCTTTCAAAGTCATGTTACTTGGGGACGAAAATTTGCCACGGTCCTAGTACGCTTTAAGAGCGAACAGTTAGCGAAGGAATTTTCAACACTCTCTCTCCACACAGATGACTTGGTGATGATACCGAGTTATCTTGGACAGAGAGTGACGAAGGTGACAGTAAAGAATGTCCCTTCACAAGTGGAAACACAGTGGATAGTAGGTTCTATATGCCTCGAAATGGAGGAGGCAAATATATTAGAAATTGCTACTGCAGAGGAGAAAAACTGGGAAGGGGGAAAAAAAGTCGAAGTCCTCCTCCACATCACTGAAGAGGAGTGCCAAAAGATCCCCACACACATCCAACTGGCAAAGGACCACAAGTTATATGTAGTGGTGGAAGGAAGGCGGCCACGTTGTTATGTATGCGGCAGCGAGGCACACCTCAAGGACAGTTGCCCAACCGCCGCCAACCAAAAAAAGCAACAAGGGCAACCACCAAAACCCGGAAAAAAAACCCTACTACCAACACCACCATCAACAATCAAAACAAGAGAAACACAAGCAACACTGGCAACTGAGAAGACAACAGCATCTGCAAAAACAACAAGTGAGGAAGCAGGGGAAAAGAAAGAAAATTCCAAGACTGTTTCCCCCTCCCCCACATCACACACACCTCACACAAATAACAAGCCATCAGCACCAACAAAAACAGCAACACAACCACTCACACAAGCACACACAGACGCTCACAATTTGCCCCTACCCCCTTCCGATTCCTCAGAACCTTCGTCGGAAGATGAAAGTAATGAGGAATGGCAAATAGCCCAGAAAGGAAGGAGGAAGAGGAGCAAGAAAAGAAAAGCAAACACAAACAAAGCAGGGAGATACACAACTCCCGAAAACACTCCAGACACCAACACAAGCACACACAACTACAACACAAGCAACAAAACCCCAAAAGCAAGTACACACACAATGCTCACTGCCATCAACACAAAAAACTCAGAGTTGATGGAATACATCAACACAAAAACAAACATAACAAACGAAGACATAAAAACCAGCAACCACCCATACACAACACCGCCAGAACACATCAAAATACTACACATAACACCAACCCTGCACCACACACTCAAATCTATTTTTCCAAAGGCAGTTAGCAAAATACCTGGCGAAAAAACTGTATAGTGATCTCCTCGAAGAAAACCCGAAGGAGGAGACACAAAAACTCTCAAACGGTAAGTGACTCTCTTTATAAAACTTTAACACTCAAATCAAAATGATGCTCAAGATTGGTTGTGTAAATGCGCGTGGCTTGGGGTCCCCTTGGAAACAAGGGTACCTCCTAAATGACATAAAGTCACATAAACTAGAAATCATAGCCATAAGCGAGACCAGACTCCATGATCCGCGGGCCCTATCGTCCATGTTTGGCAGACAGTTTAACATTTATTTTTCTCCCTGTCTGCCGAGAATGGGCGGTAGTGGCACGGCGGTACTCTTTCGCAAGAGTCTGGATCTCGAAGTAAAGACAGTATTCATAGACCCGGAGGGTAGATTGGTTGTTCTGGATGTCGATGGCAGCGATGGGTGTGCTTTTCGACTCATATCAGTATACGCACCACCTTTAACAGGTAGGCCGGATTTCTTTCGACGTCTAGAAGTATTCCTAGGAACGTCTCGTCCTTTACTTTTAGTGGGAGATTGGAATGCTACCTTGGACACGCATCTAGACTATGTGGGCAGAGATAGGAATAGACGGGGATGCAAATGCCTCAAAGACCTGCTCAGACGCTTTCACCTGTCTGACAGGTACCGACTCGATTACCCGAATGCGCCAATGTGGACATGGACAAACCGCATCGGGTCGTCGAGATCGTATCTAGATAGAATACTGTGTAGGAGAGTAGATAGAGATAGCATAGGGTGTCCACAATTTCACATAGTCAGCTACACGGATCACAAACTTGTGACGTGTACGCTAGACTTAGATAAGACACATAGGCAGGGCTCCGGTTACTGGAAACTAAACGCGTCTTTCCCGTCGAGACCAGTTTTCAGAGACCGGATTAGCACGTTAGTAAAGAGGGCTTTGACAGGAGCCATCATCAATAACAAATGGTGGTTTGCCCTCAAGAGAGCAATAAAAGCAGAAGCGGTTAGGTATAGCAAAGCACTAGCCATAGACAGAAACAGAGTAGAGGGTGAACTAGTTAAGAAGCTAGAAGAGGCAATTAGAAGTGGCATCGCATCCGACGTTTTGGCGGCGAGGTTGGCCCTTGACCAACACTTCAACGCCAAACACGAAGGGTGCGTTGTCAGGGCTAGGATGCGTGCTCTAAGAAACGAAGGTGTTGGAGCCGCACGAGAGGCCCGAGTGGCGGAGGCGCAACAGGGCAACAAAGCCACCATTCGGTCTCTGGTGGACGAACAGGGGCGCGAACTGCTCGAGCCAAGCAAAATGTGTGAGGCCTTTCAGCGGCACTTTGCTCGACTGTTTGGGACGAATGGCGAGCGAGAACGCAGGGTGGACTTCAGTGCCTACCTGCACAGCCTGCCACGACTCTCGGCAAGAGAGGCGGAGTGCTGCGAAGGTGCCATCACGGCGGCGGAAGTGAGGGACGCGATGGCGGGATGCTCGAGGGACAAATCTCCGGGTTTGGATGGTCTGCCCTACGAGCTTTACAACTGTAAGCCAGACTTGTTTGGAGACGTCTTGGTGGCGGTGTACTGCAACTGGCAGCAAAACGGGAGCATTCCCGGTTTTGTGAGTCGAGAAGCCGTAACGCTGCTGAAGAAAGATCCAAACAAGGGGGACGTCATAGATAACTTTAGGCCCATCACTCTGCTCAATGCAGACTTGAAAATTTTGGCCAAGGTGTTAGCCAAGCGGTTGGCGCTTGTCATCGAGAAACTGATCGGCAAGGCGCAAACGTGCGCGGTGCCGGGCAGGAGCATCCATGACAACCTCCATCTGATGCGCTACATCATAGAGAGGGTAGTTAAGGAACCTGACATGGGTGGGGCCCTGATCAATTTAGATCAATCGAAAGCTTTCGATAGGGTAGACCATCAATACTTGGAGGCTGTCCTCATAGCAGCCGGCTTCGGTCCCATTTTCCGCGGCTGGATGGCTGCCTTGTACAGAGGCATCCGTTCGGTAGTTCGCGTCAATGGGCATCTATCAAGACCCTTCGACATTGCACGTTCGGTCCGTCAGGGATGCCCCCTCTCGTCGCTTCTGTACGTGTTGACTCTCGAGCCACTACTGCGGAAGCTGGCGACGCTGAGGGGCATCCCGCGAGAGTTGGGATGCGGGACGAGCGTGTCGGCATACGCGGACGACGTCACCGTCATAGTGTCTAGCCAAAAGCACATCGAGCTTGTCGGCGAGACACTGAGAGACTACGAAGCGGTAACGGGAGCGAAAATCAACCGGGATAAGTCAGTGGGCTTGCGGCTCGGCACCTGGAGAAGCAACCCCATGCCGTCAAGTAGCGCCTCCGTCGTGGGACGTTGGACTGACGGTCCGGTTGAGATGCTCGGGGTCTGGTTTGGTCCAGACCTCCAAACGGAGAAGAACTGGGACGAGATAACGAGAAGGGTGGCCACTCTAGCCCGGCAATGGGCCGAGAGGAAGCTTTCCCTGAAAGGTCGGGCGGAGGTGGCGAACACGTACATCGCGTCCATCATCTACTACCGCCTGACCGTCGTTCCTTGTCCCGACCCTACCATCACCAAACTGGAGCGCATCCTCTTCCGCTTCTTGTGGAAAGGAAGCGTTCCGATGGTTAGGCGATCCGTTTGCTGCCAACACCCGTTAAAAGGAGGACTGGGCATGCCGTGGTTGATGATGCGCAGACACGCGCTGAGACTGCGACATCTCCGGCTCTACGTAGACAGCGGTGAACAGGTGTGGTCACCGTTTGTGCGGCGCGCTTTCCCGCAGCTCGTCTCCATGACCGAACTGCAGTCATGGATCAAGAAGAGGCCGAGGAAGGGCGAATGGCACCGCGAGTGTCGCGCTGCTCTTCGGCAACTCCAACAACCCGGGTCAACCTTGAGCGACTGCATCACAACTAACGCATTCTATAGTGGATTAGTGGAGGGAAGGTACGACGACGATCTCGGGGCGAACCTGGGCGTCGACGAGGAATACCTGACCCGCCTGTTTAAGACGACCTTCGGGCCGGGACCTATGGACAACTTCCAGAGATCCCTGGCCTGGCAGTGCTATCGAGAAGCACTACCCGTTCGGGATAAGCTCTACAGGCATGGCTCGAGAAACACGGGGCCGACCTGTCCGAGATGCCGGCAGAGCGACGAAACCGTTCTGCACGCACTCGTACAGTGTCCCACCATTTCCGAGCTGTGGGCTTACGTCGAACAACTGCTATCGCGTGTGGGACGAGTCGGTCTATCAGCCGAGTCTATCGTGAATATTGTCGCGCCTCCTTCCTTTAAACGGGAAGGAAGAGCTATTTTCATCGTACTTGTGGCTATGGCGAAAGAATGTGTATGGTGGACGCGTCTGAAAGGTCTAGAGACAAAGACTTTCCTCTCTGGGCAATCTCTCATCAACTTCTTCAAGTATCACCTGAAGAGGAAGTTGAGAGTAGAAAGGGAAGTCTTGTCTAGTGAATGCTTCAAAAAAAGATGGGTGAATGTAGCAAGGATGGCACGTGTGAACGACGGAGCCATCTTGAGCATAACCCTATGAACAAGAAAAAAAAAAAAAAAACAAAAAGGCAAAAGAGAGTCACTTACTGTTATAGTTTCTTCAATGAGAATATTGACCAAGATTACCGTGGTCTTTTCCGTGGGCTTTTCCTTCCACGGCTAAACCTAAACTGTCCTCCCCTCTTTTTACACGAGAACATTACTGTGTGATACACGATCCCTATTGATCGGCCTTTCCTTTTCTTTTTTTTTCGATCCCTTTTGATCGAACTGCCCCTTTTTCCCTTCCTACGATCCCTTTTGATCGACACCACCAATTTTTTTTTTTTTTTTTTTTTTCCTTCCTTCCCCCTCCCAAAAAGAAAAGCTCTACATTGTATTTGTCCCATCTTCGTTGAGCCCTGTGTGGCTAATAAAAGAAATGTATCTATCTATCTATCTATCTATCTATCTGTCTGTCTGAGTTTATATGTATGTGTACATATATATATGCTTATACGTGCACGTGTTTATATACTTATACATATACACATATACATATATGTTCAAGCATTTGTATGCTTATGTATACCCAAACGACGAGTAATAACCTTTAAAAAAAACGGTCCTAGGGTGGATTGTTCGACTAAAAAGGTGATTGCTCAGCATGGCCGCAGTCCAGTCACTGAAACAAAGAATAAATAAAGATAAAAGACGGAACTATATAAACATACATTCACATTTTGAAACTGCTTCTCCTCGACTTATGACCTATGCGACTTACGACCATCCGCAATTATGACCACCAAAAATAGGAAATGAAATTAATAAATAAATCGATTTTCGGACGTTGGGCAGCTGCGCGTACGATAACTGTTGCAGCATCTCTCGGACCCAGGCATCCACTGTCTGTCACTGTCTCTCAGTTGCATCAGTTGCATGAATGAAAATAGTTTTGAAAAATATACATCCGACATACGAACTCGGTCGTAAGTCGAGGAGAAGGTGTATTAAGATTTATGTATATAAACAAATCTTGTCAAAATTATTTTTTCACACTATGTGTATTTATTTATGATACTCTATATTTATATATTACAATGTCTGTGTATTTGTTTGGGGCGTATCCACAACAGAACTGAGACGCCGGTTTCTTTTTGGTATCTTACAGACCTTTTTTTTTAAACACAATTTATCTTTTTATGATTTCCTATCGAACAGAGATTACGCACGAAGCTCCATTTGTCGAGACTCCCGTTACATAAGAGAGAAACGAGGCCGAAGGTGCTTAAATGTACGGAGGTTAAAATGGCTGATTTGTACATTTTATGTGGGAAATTTGGACGCAACCGCTTCTTTTTCCTTCGTGTTTATTTGGGTTGTGCTTCTGCTGTCTCTGTAAGGTTTGGCAGAGATCATGAACGGTAGAATATTGTTGACAACATCGCTTGACAACCGATGCTGGTGTGTTTACGTCCTCGTAACATAGCAGTTCGGCAAAAGAGACTGATAGAATAAGTATTAAGCTTACAAAGAATAAGTCCTAGGGTCCATTTTCTCGACAAAAGGCGGTGCTCCAGTATGGCCGAAGTCAAATGATTGAAACAAGTAAAAGAGTAAAAGAGCATATACATAATTTAAATATAGGATAAAATCTTTATAAGAATTTATCAAGTAGTTAGCGTGAAAAACCTCATAAGATATATATATATATATATATATAGAAAAAATTTTTAATTAAGGTACTCGGAAACCTGTATGTTTGTGTACAAACATCCAGGTTTCTGAGTACCTTAATTAAAATTTTTTTCTATATAATTTCTGTACATCACCTCCAAACCTTCAATATATATATATATATATATATATATATATATATATATATATATATATATATATATATATATATATATATAGATAAGTATATAAGTATATATATCTATATCTATCTATTTATTTATATATATATAAATAATACATATATATATACACACACACACACATATATATATATATATATATATATATATATATATATATATATAATGGTACTGCTGCGCAGGCGATGCACTGACGGATGCTCATGTAGCTTCACAGCGAGGTATGAGGAAATGTAATACGTTTGAAATGACAGATTGCGAAGCACTGCCACCACTACCTCCGCCACCACAACAACCACCACTACCATAGCCATGCAACCACCACCACCACCAACAACAACAACACCAACACAAACGCTACATAAACATAACATTTATATGTTGACACATGTTGACATGGTGAGACGACTAAAAAGCGAACAGTTGTTTATTTCGTACTGTGGAGGTGATTATAGTTGGGGTTGTTGTTGTTGTTGTTGTTGTGGTTGCTGTTGGCGGTGGTGGCGGTGGTGGTGGTATTCGCGGCGTCATCCTCGTCGTAATCGATGGTTTTGGCGATGGCAATGTTGATGGCGATGGTGATGGTGGTATTTATGGTGACGATGGCAACAGTGGTTTTCGGAGGTGGTGGTAATGGCGGTGAAAACGATGATGATGTTTGTGGTAGTAGTGGTGGTAGTGGTGGCTGCGGTAGTGATGTCGACAATGCTGATGTTGTTGTTGTTATTATTCTTGCTTCTGTTGTTGTTGTTGTTGTTGTTGTTGTTGTTGTTGTTGTTGTTGTTGTTGTTGTTGTTGTTGTTGTTGGTGGTGGTGGTGGTAGTGAGGTTCGTAACGGAAGCAGCGGCACCCTTGACGGTGGGGATAGTAGCGAAGGTGTTGTTATTGTTATTGTTGTTGATGGTGGTGGTGGTGGTGGTGTTGGTGTTGGTGGTGGTGGTGGTGGCCGTCATCGTCGTCGTCCTAGCGATGGAAGTGTTTATGGTTAGGTCATGGTAGTGGTTTCGGGGGAGGGAATGATTGTGAGGTGGAAATTGCGGTTTACGGCGGTTTACATGCACAGGCGTGGCAACAGCGTGTTTGTTATGTTGTGATGTTGGATGCCGGATAGTGGATGCTGGCATGATGATGGAGGTGAGGAGGAGGAGGGGAGAAGGAGGAGGAAAGAAGGAATGGTGTCAACAGATGGTTCCTTCACCCTTGTAACACTGAAACAATTGCAGTGAACAGCAACAGCAATCATGGCGGATTTTGTTGTTGTTGTTGTTGTTGTTACTGTTGTCGTTCTTCGTTTTCTTCCCTTCCTATTCTAGTCTGTTCCTTCTTCTTCTTCTTCTTCTTCTTCTTCTTCTTCTTCTTCTTCTTCTTCTTCTTCTTCTTCTTCTTCTTCTTCTTCTTCTTCTTCTTCTTCTTCTTCGTTTTCGTCGTCGTCGTCGTCGTTGTCTTTCTCATCATTATCATTTCCACGACGACCACGACGACCACGACCACCACCACCACCACCACCAACAACAACAACAACATTAGCTTTCACTTCGACAATTGCTTAATTTATTGCTGTAAGTGGTCTTTGATAAACATTCGGCTGGTAAATTGTTTTTATCTGTTAAGTAGTATGGGTGTCTTGAGCACTTTCTCGTCAACTTTGAAGTGACTACCATTGAAAATTAAGTGAATTGATGGAGTTTGAAGGGCCTGAGTATCATATTTTCCAGAACAAATTCATGTTGTCAATCCATTTATCTGTAAATATATCTCTTCACAGTTTCTATATTGATTTTACAGATAAAAGGCTCGATATCACCTGTCCATTCTAGTTTCCTTTCTTTTATACAACATGTAACATGTGCAGAGTCTAGTTTTTTTCGTAAATGGACTTTTCTCAACTGATCAATGGACCAATTGAGTAAATCTATGAGTAACGTACCTATAATGGCTACTGGAAACAGTTGTAAGCCAAATTTTCTCTAATAAAGGAAAAATATGTAATTTCTATTATTTATACCTTGTCATATATATATATATATATGTCATTATCATATATATATGATAATGACTGGAATTGCGTTTGAACCCGCTGGCCAATAACTGGTGAAGAATTTGGTGACCTTCTGTGTGTTTTTTGTTCGCTTGTGTATTTAATATATGTTCGTTTGTTTATTTACTAAACGTTATTTTTTTTACAATTATATATGTGGGTAGGTCATATTTTCCGTTTGTTGTCTTTTTATCTAATCCTTAAAAAAATAATATATACATACATATATATATATATATATATATATATATATATATATATAACATTTTCATCTTATTATCAGAGAATGTGTGATAATCAGAATGTAACACTACAAAGCTTTATACTTTAAATATATTCCTCTTATTATCATCAAAGAATGTATATATGCATTTTAATACTCAAACTGTTTTTTAACATTTTCTATTATTCTCAAAGACTTTTGATAATCTTTTTCTAAAAAGTGAAACCGGTTAAGTAAATAAATATCTTTAAAATAAGTGCATTTTCAAACCTTCTTTCATATATATATATATATATATATATATAGGGAGAGATAGAGAAAGAGAGAGATGGGAAGAGAGGGAGGAGGAGGCGGAGTGACGTTGTTATTGTCTGGAAAGGAACAAAGAAAAAGATGGAAAATGAAAAAATGAAAAAATGAAAACAAACAGATTATGAATGGAGATGGAGATAAGTCAGAGAAAGGGAGCCGTAGGCGATTCCATTGGCCTATCTAGGGGAGCGATATAAATAGTATGTCCCTTTAAATAGGCTGGAGCCTGCTGTGAGAGAAGTGGGTAGAGAGAAACTGATAAGCAGATATAATTGTGATGGGTCTCGTAATTGATGCTTTAAAAATAAGGTTGATTGCTGCCGTATGGCGGCGGATGCTCTGAAATGTTTGGATGTAGGTAAGAAGGCCAACGGAGCGTGGCGGGCGTACGCAACGCTGTTTCGATTTCGGTTTGAAGCTCTATTATTTATTTTGTTTTTATTTTCGTGCCTTTTCAATTATCTCGGAAGATTATTTTGGATGAAAAGTAAAAAGAAAAGTAAATAAGTAAATAAGTGAATAAATGATAAATAAGCATCCAAGTTCAATTAAAGGTTTAATTACAAATGTTTCATATCAGTACCGGCCCCCTCTCTCTCTCTCTCTCTCTCTTTCTCTTGCTCTTTCTCTCTCTCTCTCCATCTTTTTCTCTCTCCATCTTTCTCTCTCTCTCTCCATACACTTTCGCTTTCCAGCCTATACATACATACATATATGCATGTATATATATTATACATATATACATATATACACACACACACACATATATATATATATATATATATATATATATATATATATATATATATATATATATAGGATATACATAATATTCTTCATGTGCACACGTTTCCATCCCGTCATGCAAACAGTCCCTACATCCTGAATGTTAATAAGACTTTACAACATGATGTTTCAATTTACGATAAAGTCTCCAGTCGCCATTACTCTCACCAAGTCGAAATAGAAATCTGTTGGTAGCCATGTGGCCCAGTGCGAAGATAGGAGAGGCCATAAGGTCGTTCTTTTATTTTGACAATGATAAAAGAAATCCTGCAATGTGTACAAAGCGTAACTATGTTAACATGCGTACATATGCATAGGCATTTACTCAGGCTGGGTTAGGGTTTATTGTGCAGTATTGTTTGTTCTTTGTGTTGGGGGTAACCGTGTGGGTCTGTTGTGGTGCTGACTGCACACTTTTCAGTGTCTGTGACAATCCTTTTCTCTCTCTCTCTCTGTGTATGTGTGTGTATGTGTGTGTGTATGTGTGTGTGTGTGTGTGTGTGTGAGTAGGGGCTGTTATGGTTGTGTCTTGAGAAGTTTACTTCCCAACCACATGCTAACCGGGTACAGTCCCACTGCGTGGAACTTTGGGTAAGGGTTTTCTTCTATAGTGGTAGTGGATTTGGTAGACAGAAACTGAAAGAAGCCTCTTATATATATATATATATATATATACATACTTACATACATACATACATATACATATATATATATATATATATATATATATATATATATATATATATATATATATATATATATATATATATATATATATATATATATATATATATATATATATGGGACTGCATCCGGTAGCATATGGTTGGGAAGTAAACTTCTTATGACACAACCATAACTGCGCCTACACACACACACACACACACATATACATACATACATATATATATATATATATATATATATATAAAACAAATAATAAATGAGTATATGCATATATACGTACAGGTATGTGCATACCTACGTCTACCTGTATATATAGGTGCATATCTGGGTACAGGACATTGCAAACAAAACGTAGACAAGAAAATAATAATAACCAGAGTACAGAAAACACACAGGTCACATAGAGAACATTTTCCTTCATCAGCTACCCCCGTTTTAACACCGGCGTTTCGAAGAATATATATATATATATATATATATATATACATATATGCGACGGACTTCTTTCAGTTTCCGTCTACCAAATCCACTCACCATTGCTTGGTCGGCTCGAGGCTATAGTAGAAGACACTTGCCCAAGTTACCACGCAGTGGGACTGAACCCGGAACCATGTGGTTCGTAAGCAAGATACTTACCACACAGCCACTCCTATATTCATGAATATATGCAAGCATGTACATTCATGAATGTGAAGGCGTATTGCCTAGGAGTTAGGGTGTTGCCATCATTGATTGTAAGATTGTTGTTTCTGTTCTTGGACAGGATGATCCTTTGTGTTCTTGAGCAAAATACTTCATTCCACGTTGCTCCAGTCCGTTCAGTAATCCTGCGACGGACCAGCGTTGAGTCTAGGGCTGGAGTAATATATAAGCCACAAAATCCGGGAAACCAACCTTATGAGCCGAGGACCCGAGAAGGACCTATGATCTTTTTGACAAGCATAGATACATACAAATATACATACATAGATATTCATTCGATTACCTACACATATTCGTATATAAACACACACATACCTGTTTATATAATACATACATACATACATACATACATACGTATATACATACATGCATATATACATACATGCATACATACATACATACATAATACATACATACATACGTATATACATACATGCATACATACATACATACGTATATACATACATACATGCATACATACATACATACATACATACATACGTATATACATACATATATACATACATGCATACGTACATACATACATACATACATAGATACATACATACATATTCTTACATTCATTTACATACGTTTGACGTGTGTGAGTTAATATATAAACGCTGCAGCTAGTTAAGTATGTCCCAAAAATGTTATCTCGTCATCAAGTCACGTATTTATAACTTGTTATATTCCAGCTTCTACCAGTCTCTCAGCGTGCGGCACACACACACACACACACACACACACACACACACACACACACACACACACACACACACACACACACACACACACACACACACACTCAGATGCAGCACACAGATTAAGCTACATTCGAGAAAAACCTTGCTGTAACCACTTGACCTTGTAGAAATAGCGGCCAAATCTCTCTCAATCAATATTTTATTGTCTCAGTCCATGCCAAATTGGATAATATGATATGGTATGCATTATATTTAAATACGCAACTACGCGCATGCTCACACACACCCACCATATGTGCGCACATTTACAAATATATACACACATACATAAATCAGTTGCAGGATTCGTTAGAATCTAGGTATATCGGTATATCAACATATAGAGCGCCAGGATTGGCCGGTTTCTGAGCTTGCATTACGTTGAGGCAACACTATATATATATATATATATATATATATATATATATATATATATATATATATATATATATATATATATATATATATATGTGTGTGTGTGTGTGTGTGTATATATACATAAGCATATTTCACGTCGATGCTCCAGCATGGTCGCAGTCAAATGCCTGAAACAAGTAAAAGAATACCAAAGCACAAAGTTTGCCTGTCTGTTTTCCTGGCCTTTGATTAAGATGATAAAAATTACAAATAAAATAGTCATTTTTTCCCTTTTAAGAAAAAAAACAACTCAAGTTGAAAATGTCGATTTACTGCCAGATGAGCAAAGAATATTGCTCAGAAATAACGACGTTATATATGGCTGTCAATGAACAACATTGACAGAATTCTTTTCATTGTGCATCAATGATGACTTTGCAAAAACATTACTTTATGCTGAAGTACCCGTGTATTTCACTTGAAACAGTAGTAACAAAGAATGGCGAAGAAGAAAGTGAGGAAAATAAGGTGAAGGTCATTTGACCGTTTTCAAGGAAGAAACACTTGGTCGTGTTTATGTTGTCACACCAAAGGCAGGAGAACTGTATTATCTATGAATTTTATTACATGAAGTTCGAAATAGTATTTTTCCTTGCCCGCCGTGCATCGATACATTTTCTACATAGAGTGACCCAAGGGGTCACGGGTACATTTAGCATATATATATATATACGACTGAGGAAAGAAAACTCCGAATGATCCGTCCTTGTTTTCTTTGTATCGTTTATCTGGATGTTTTGTTGTCCCTTTCTTGTATCACCTAAATGTCTGGATGTTTTGCGTTCTTGTCCCATTTTGTATACACACACACACACACACACACACACACACACACACACACACACACACACACACACACACACACACATATATACATACATACACTCATACATAGGCACATACATGCATGGCTATACTTATGCATACCCATATACAGACAGACAGACAGACATGCATACATACATACATACAGACAGACAGACAGACATGCATACATACATACATACAGACAGACAAACAGACAGACATGCATACATACATACGTACGTACAGAGATGCATATGTTTATTTTGAGGAAGCATCTGTGGGAAGGAAGTTGGGGCGCGAAAATAAAAAGAGGAAATTCTCAAAGAAGGTGTGTCAGGAATAGACAAAATAAGGTACAGCAAAAATAAAGAAAAAAAAAACTAAAAAAGCAGAATAAAAAAAAAAAAACAAACGAAGAAACATTCTAACGCCCCCACCAAACCCTTCTCCGATTTCTCCACGAAAAACTAAAGTAAAAAAAAATATGAAGAAAAAGAAGCGTAAAAAGAACAACAACAGCAAAAACAACAGCGTCCACAACATCAATGAATAATAAAAATGATATTTTCGGCGCGAGATTATGTGAACATGAGTGAGGGGTTTCGTGGCTCAGTGGTTAGGGCATTCGGCTCGCGATCGTAAGGAAGTGTGTTCGATTCCCGGCGATGCGTTTTGTCCTTGAGCAAGACACTTTATTTCACGTTGCTCCAGTGCACTCCAGCTGGCAAAAATGTGTAGTACCTGTATTTCAAAGGGGCCGGCCCTGTCACGCTATGTGTCACGCTCAGTCTCCCTGGGAGCTACGTTAGGGGTACACGTGTCTGTGGAGTGCTCAGCCACTTGCACGTTAATTTCATGAGCAGGCTGTTCCGTTGATCGGATCAGCTGAGACCCTCCTCGTCGTAACCGACGGAGTGCTCCTTTATGTGAACATGAAGAATATCTTTATCAAACACTTGTGTACAACAGTGGTCCTCAAACATTACTTTGCTGGTGGACCCCTTGAATTCTAATTTTGCCTTACTGGACCCTCGTAGCCATTCAAAGTTTTTTAAAAAAATTCTATCATAGGCGTGGCTGCATGGTAAGTAGCTTGCTTCCCAACCACATGGTTCCGGGCAAATGTCTTCTACTATAGCTGCAGGCCGACCAAAGCTTTGTGAATGGACTTAGTAGACTTGAACTGAAAAAATCCCGTCGTATACAAATATATATGTGTTTGTGTGTGTGTCTTTGTGTCTGTGTTTGTTCCCCGCTTCCCAACCAGTGTTGGTGTGTTTACGTCCTCATAGCCTAACGATTCGGTAGAATAAATACCAGGCTCTAAAAGACTAAAATTTAGCATCACAGTCGATTTTACTCAATTAAAATTCAAGGCGGTGCCCCAGTACGATCGCAATCTAACGACAGAAACCAGCAAAGGGCATATATTACCATTCATTTCATATTACGTGAAAGTGCATCGGGTACTCCATAAATTACCCCGTGCTAAACCTACCCCAGCTCTTAAGAACTCTTATATCCTTGTAAAAACATGTGCTTCACATTGAAGCAACGTAGTTTACTAAATTACAGTATGTACATAATTACAGTCTTTGCAGGCCGCCGTCCCTCGGGACATATTTTACGTGCAAACAGATGTTGTGGCTTTGATCTCGCTTTTTTTTCTATCAACCTAGTTTTGGTCTTGTTTTTTGACTTTCTGCGTATTGCCTGAAGTATATATTTTAAACGTTATGTAATTATATATCTATATATCATCATATATGTATATATATATATATATATATATATATATATATATATATATATATATATATATGTGTGTGTGTGTGTGTGTGTGTGTGTGTGTGTGTGTGTGTGTGTGTGTGTGTGTGTGTGTGTGTGTGTATGTATGTATGTATGTATGTATGTATGCACTGCTGTGTGTTAGGAACTTGTTTGCGAAGGAAGAAAATATCTGTATATGTATAAATATATGTAGGTATATATAAATACATGTCTACACACACACACACACACACACACACACATATACACGGAAGTATTATATGTATTTAAAGGATCAAACCAGCAGGATGTTTATATATACACTAGATAATATTGTACTTCACATAGCGCTTTAGTAGGCATACATATGTATTTTAATTTGCGTTATTAGAGGTTTCTTTATTTCAGCACTTTGGTGGTGGGTGGGGTGTAAGTCGATTACATCCATCCCAGTGTTGAACTGGTACTTTATTTTATTGATTACTAAAGATTGAAAGGCAAGTTGACCCCTGAGGCATTTGACCTTAAAACGTAAAACGGACGAAATACCGAAAAGCATTTTTGCCGGCGAAACCTTTCTATTATAGACAAATGACTTGACATTTTCGGTGAAGTGTGTAGTCGATTACATCAACTCCAGGGTTCAGCTGGTACTTATTATATCAACCCCGAAAAAAAAAAAATGATTAAGTCGACCTAGGTGGAATTTGAACTCAGAACCTACAGCCACAAGAGATGCCGCTCAGCATTTTATCTGACGCGTTTGCCATTCTGCGAGCTCGCTATCTCACATCGTAATATTAATGGCTATTGATTTTATGATCTACGGGAATTCCTGCAAGTGGTACTTACCTCGGAATTCGGTTGCCATAAGTGGGTGGCAGGTAGAATTTACGCCGATTCACAATTAAATTGGTCGCCATGATATCATCGGTAAATTCCCAGAAGTTCTTTAAATTTACTGCAATGAATTAAGTAGAAGCGCCTCATTCATTTGTTTGTTTGTTCTCCCAAGAAAGACAACGAAACACACCTGCGATCTATCAGCTATTATTTTAGATGATGTGTCTACTAGGTTATGTCTGCTCGTCTCCTTCTCTGTGCACATACATACATACATTGTTGTTGGCACTCCGTCGCTTACGACGACGATGGTTCCAGTTGATCCGATCAACGGAACAGCCTGCTCGTAATATTAACGTGCAAGTGGCTGAGCACTCCACAGACACGTGTACGCTTAACGTAGTTCTCGGGGATATTCAGCGTGACACAGTGTGACAAGGCTGACCCTTTGAATTACAGGCACAACAGAAACAGGAAGTAAGAGTGAGAGAAAGTTGTGGTGGAAGAGTACAGCAGGGTTCGCCACCATCCCCTGCCGGAGCCTCGTGGAGCTTTAGGTGTTTTCGCTCAATAAACACTCACAACGCCCGGTCTGGGAATCGAAACCGTGATCCTATGACCGCGAGTCCGCTGCCCTAACCACTGGACCATTGCGCCTCCACACATACATACATACTACAGATTCAAGCCATCAATGGAACTGTAAAGATATGTAAAACTTTCCAAAAATTTAGCACATAAATTACATATGCATGCATCTAGACATAAAAACGCATCCATAAAACAAACATACAAATCTGCGCATACACTAACACCAAATACTGCACACACACACACATATGCACAAATACCTAGATGACGTTGATAAAAGTTCCAATGAAGGAGCCTTGAATCTATGTTAGAGTCCGGCTCTTTCTCTATGGACAAGAAATACAGAAATGAAACTGATTGATAACATACATACATAGACGCACATACGCAAACACAAAATACAATTATATCAAATACCATACAACAAATTCTTGACTTATTAATATTATCTCCACCTCCAGAGGATGCATCAAAATTACCAAATGGCACTGAAGACCAACTCCACTTGGGAAGGGAGGATAACGTCAGGAATAAAGAATTTTACAAAACTGACATGCCACTAAGGAAAAAGACAGTTTTATTGTCTGGAGATAAAAAGGACAGTGGTGGACACGTGGTGGACACGTGCTCATAAACAGTACGACAATTGTGGACAATTGCCTTATCTGCAACATTTCGTCCAGCTTTACATTCTGAGTTCAAATTACGCCGAGATCGACTTGGCCATTCCTCACTTTCGGGGTCGGTTAAACAAGTACCAGTGGAACACTGGGGGTCGATGTAATCGATTTACCTCCTCCCACCCCCCCGAAATTGCTGGCCTTGTGCCAAAATTTGAAACGATAATTCTTCTTCTTCTTCTTCTTCTTCTTCTTCTTCTTCTTCTTCTCCTCCTCCTCCTCCTCCCCACCACCACCAGCACCATCATCATCATCATCATCATCATCATCATCATCATCATCATCATTATTTTTATTATTTATTCTTGTTTTTTTTCTTCCAGGAATGTCTTTACCACTGACGCAAGTTTTCTTTCTAATCGTGATTTTGACGGCATTGACCATTGTGGAAAATGTGTCTGCCAGAAGGAGACGTGAGCTGCCTTATTATCTCGCTAAGAAAAATAGGGAGTATGTATATCTCTTTTTTTCCCTCGTGCATGTCTTCCATAGATATGTGTGTGTGTGTGTGTGTGTGTGTGTGTGTGTGTGTGTGTGTGTGTGTGTGTGTAAATATATATATATACATACATAAATATATATGTATACATACATGTATATATATATATGTATATATATATATATATATATATATATATATATATATATATATATATATATATATATATATATATATATATATATATATAATGTACTGATCCGTGATAGAAAATTCAACAGAAAAGTACTCCATCTGGTGAGAGATAAATATTATTTATTTAAAGGTCACAATACATATCTTTAAATGTTGAGAAATACTCAAACATATTCGTCAGTCACAAACCACATATCATAAAGAACTAAAAAGAAATTGAATAATGGAAGAAATTCGAAAAAAAAAAAAAACTGAGAAGGTAGTGTATAGAAAACGCAGAAAGTAAAAAGACGGAAAACGAAAATAAAACCTAAAAAATAAAAAGGTAAAAGAGCTATCTTTTGGAGACCTTAAGTTATGAGGCTGGAAAGCTATCGACAAACCAGTCTGGAATAGGCGGAATTTTCCAGTTGTTTAAAATATATTTATACATGTGCATACATCAACTGAAAATTTCTGATCTAGAGTTCAGTAAAGAGCTAGGGATCTTAGATATTAACAGGATCTGCGCCCTTTCCGCTAAACAAAGCCTACGTGCATGTATGCATGCATGTATGTATGCATGTATGTATGCATGTATGTATGTATGTATGTATGTATGCATGCATGTATGCATGTATGTATGTATGTATGTATGTATGCATGTATGTATGTACATATATGCATGTGTGTGTATATATATATGCATATATTTATACACATATATATATACATATGTATGCAAAATTGGTTCTTTTACATATGATAGTTACTGATATTGTTGCAAATTATTAACAGTAATATCCTTATATATTTCTATGCATATATATATATATATATACATATATATATATATATGTATGTGTGTATGTATGTATATGTATGTATGTATATGTATGTATGTATATATGTATGTTTATATATTTATATATATATATATATATATATATATATATATATATATATATATATATATATATATATACACACATATATATATAAACATATAGGTATATGTATGTATACATAGGTATAGATATATGTGCACGCATAAACCCATATATGCTATATATATAAAGATATACAAATATACATACATACATACACACACACACACACATATATATATATATATATATATATATATATATATATATATATATAATATCTTACACAACGAAACAACATCTGTAGACACCCAAACACCAACATACAATGCGAAACAAACCTCACCATACAAAAAAATACATGTTATATGTAAAGACTCCTCCTATTTTGTAGCAATATGGATTAACCGAATGCGGCGTTTTTTGTTTGAGTTGTTTTTCCTGTTCCTTTCATCTTTCAATCCTCTGCCAGCTCCCATCACCTCTACCAAACAGTTTCCCACCTTTACCCACCTCTTCATACCACTCACCACCTCCTATGTGCTTCGTCAGTGTGCACATGTTTGTGTGTGTGTGCGTGTGTGTGTGTGTGATCGTGAGTGTGTGTGCGTGCGAGCTATATTTTTTGTGATTGTTCAAAGAAAGGGGAAAATATACAGTTAAAAGTAAAACACACCCAAAAAAAAGAACACAAGATAAATAAACAAACATAAACATAATGCATTGTTCCGCAGTTTGACAACGTGCCTTTCATTTACTCACTCCACCTCTCTATTTATACATACACATGTGAGAGTGTAAATATAAACACACATATTTATACATACATACATATATAAATATGTTTGTATATATATATATATATATATATATATATATATATATATATATGTATGTATGTATGTATATATATATATGTATATGTGTGTGTGTGTGTGTGTTGTCCTTTGTATGAATAACGTTTACCTCGCCCAACATACAGTGATATATTGAAACAATCAGACCTTTTATCTATTAGTTTCCATTTCTTTTTCGTTTTATATCTTTAGCGCTTCCGGATGTTCTAAAAAAAAAAAGAAGTTGCATAAGCCAAGAAAATAAAAACAGCTTTTATTATTATCATTATTATTATTATTATTATTATTATTATTATTATTATTATTATTATTATTATTATTATTATTATTTCTGTATATATGTATGTCTGCGCAAATGTAAGTACGGATATATATATATATATATATATATATATATATATATATATATATATATATATATATATATATATATATATATATATATATATATATATGCATATGTATCTATGTAAATATATGTGTATGTTTGTGCGTGTGTGTGTGTGTATTTCAAAATGACATCACTTCCGTCCCCTTTAAGTAAATAAATAAACCCTATGAGATGTACCCCGCTTCCCCTTCGCCTTTCGTTCCGGCTCTTCCACATCCACTATCCCACGCCACATTTATATATAAACATACATATATCTACACACACACACACACACACACACACACACACACACACACACACACACACACACACACACACACACACACACACACACAGACGCACTCAAAGACCGTAAACACCGAATGATCTCAGGAAACATCACTGCATCCATGCCGTAGCATCGTCTCGAAAAGCTTGGTCGATACGAATCGATCGCTGTACTTACTTTTTAAGCCTGGTGCATATCCTATCAGTCTCTTTTGCCGAACTGCTAATGCTATTGGTCGTAAACAAAACAACACCTGTTGTCAAGCGTTTTGGAGGCAAACACAAACGCAAAGAGATACACACATATACATCTATGCGGTTATGCACACACACACATACACACACACACAGATATACTTTCACAAGAATAATACATGCGTGCTTTTCAAAATATTTTGAGTAATCCTACAGTTTAATGTAAAAATCTTTTTATTGATAGAAAAAGAAACATTAATATAAATGCATATATATATATATATACATATATGCATGCGTACATACATACATACATACATACATACATACATACATATACACACACAATAAGGTTCTACGCAGCTCCCGTCAACAAAATTCACTGAAAGAGCACTAGTCGGGCCGGAGCTATAGTAGAAGACATTCGCCTAGGATGCCATACTGTAGGACAGAAGCATTGAACCCGGAGCCACATAGTTGCAGAGCTAGCTCCGTAACTACAAACCTACAGACATCCATATTAAAACAACAACAACAAGAGCAAAGTAAAAATATTACGTAACAATATGAAGGAGAAACAGGGCTCTGTTGGCCGCCTTCTAGTCATTGCTGTTAGTTTTGCTTTTAGCTACGCTGTTCTTTCAAAGCTCTGCGTTAGAATTGTATTTCAATCTCCGCCATGAAACACGTTTCTGTTTATTTGAGTTGGAGATTGAACATGAAAGTGTTGCTGTATAACAGCCCAGGCCAAAGTAAATAGATTAATAGGTGTCGTCTGCGTTTCATCCCAAATTTGATGTTTTTCGCACGATGACATTTTTTCTTCAGTATTTTTTCCCCCCTTTTTACGTCTTTTCTTCATGTCTTGAAAAAGTTGCTTAGTCGGCAAATTGGTTGTTTTTGTTGGAGTATTTTTTTATTAATCTGAAATTCCTAACGGACTTACTTGTACTAAATACACACACACACACACACACACACACACACACACACACACACACACACACACACACACACACACACACTCACACACACGCACTCACAAACACGTACACTATGATACAGAGTCACAGGTATATGCAAGCATACATATAGACAGGCATGGAGACACGCACATATGTATATATATATATATATATATGCGTATGCGTGTGTATGGATATAAAAATACATATTATCTATTACACACATATATTGTGTGCGTGTATGTGTGTATGCATGTGTGTTATAATGCATGTATTTTTATGGCTCTCCGAATAATATATATATTATGTATATTACATTATATATATATATATATATATATATATATATATTGTGTGTGTGTGTATGTGTGTATACACACACACTCGCTCACGCATGTCATATACATACATGGAAGTGGACACTTAATTAAAGCAGTATTT
>NC_142954.1:7287932-7314620 GCF_046866305.1 Octopus bimaculoides
CAGCTCACAATTCGATCCAGGTAAACAACAGCTTGACAGAGATGCGTATCACCCTCCATACAGTTCAGAAATTAGTCAGAGAATTTTGGTTGTTTCCCAAGCTGAAGAAGTTGAAGGATGGTATGACAAAAGGTCCTGGAAGTCCTTCACCTTGAAGGACTTCCAAGGGGTCTTCACAAAGTGGCTAGGGTGCACAAGTGACGTCAGAGGGTCCTACTTATATACCTGTGTATTTTCTTCGGTCTTTTTTGAAATACTGTGTGTACGTGCCAGTACGTCCAAAGGCATCAATGTGTGTGTATGTGTGTATTTGTGTGTGTGTGTGAGTGTGTGTGTGTGTATGTGTGTGTGTGTGTGTGTGAGTGTGTGTGTGTGTGTGTGTGTGAGTGAGTGTGTGTGTGTGTGTGTGTGTGTGCGTGTGTGTGTGTGTGTGCGTGTGTGTGTGTGTGTGTGTTCGTTGTCTTTCCTCGGGAGAACTGACGACGTTGTTAGCTGTTAGCGCGGCAGAATTGATAGCACGTTGGCGGCATTTCTTCCGGAGCTTTACGTCCTGGGTTCAAATTCCGCCGAAGTCGACTTTGCTTTTTATCTCTCCACGGTCAGTAAAATAATGTACCAGCTGAGCACCTGGAGTGGGAGTGGGGGTGGGGTGCAATCAACTTAGCGCCCCCCCCCCCACTCAAATTGCTGACCTTGTGCTTGTAGTAGAAATAGTAGAAGGTTATTATATAGTATCTGACCTGTTGTGTAAGTGTTTATGCGTCTCCATGAGTAAGTGTATGTGAGTATGTGAGTGCGTGGATATATGTGTGAGTGTGCGCATATGTACGTGCGTGTGGTTGTTTGTGTTGATGTAAGACAACGAGAAAATAAAAGAGGAGAGCTAGCGGCGGCGGGGGGGGGGAAGAGATCGGGGAAGACAGCTGAGAAAATAGGAGTAACTGCTGTAATGATTATATAAGAGGGAGAGAGGCAGAGAAAAAGAGAGAGAGAGAGGCAGAGGAAAAGAGAGAGAGAGAGAGAGACAGACAGAGACAGACAGATAGACAGAGGGGAGAATGAGTGAGTGAGATGCAAAGAGAGAGAAAGTGAGAGACAAGGAGAAGGTAAGGGGTAAAGATTACATAAGAGAGAGAGAGAGGAAAGAAAGTGTGTGTAACTGAGAACTGAGTTAGTGAAGGAGTGAGACAGAGAAGGAGACAGTGAGAGGGGGACAGAGACACGGAGGGATAGAGAGAGAGAGAGAGAGAGAGAGAGAGAGAGAGTAAGTGATGATGGATGTTTTGTGAAATGTCATTATGGATAGGTCGGTTGGCTATAGTTAGCAAACGTTGTTTGTATACTAAACACTTAGTAAAGGCGTCGGAGATGCGGCGGTGTGGAAGTGTGTAGAAGGGAGGTGGGCTGCAGATACATGTAAATACTGATTGGTAAGTACACGTGATCTTTCATAACAGAACCGAATGGATTTGTGTCTACTTGTCTGCCTATCTTCATACATACAAACATACATACGTACATACATACATACAAACAAACATAGGTAGATAGATAGACAGACAGACAAATACACGGATAGATAGATAGATAGATAGATAGATAGATAGAGAGATATTTGTATAGAGGTATAAACGAAAGGAAAGAGCATGCACCACGTCGTGTTGATTAAATATTTGTATTAAAACTCGTGGCTTTGATCTGTATTACTGAATGTTTTGGCGACAGCAACACATGTCTGATCTTTCAGATGCTGTGCTCCTAAGTGGTGAGGCAGCCACGAGTTCCATCTATTGGACGATATGAAACGTTCGTTTCTTTTTGTCAGTTCGTATCATATGATACACGGGCGGCTGGACGACTGCTGGGCTTTGTAACGGCTATAGGATATTGTTAATATATATATATATATATATATATATATATATATATATATATATATATATATATATATATAGAGAGAGAGAGAGAGAGAGAGAGAGAGAGAGAGCGAGAGGAGGAAGAGAGAGACACAGACACAGAGGGAGATTCAGTTGAATGAGGTACCAAGACAGTTCGGTAAAGTCCGCGCAGCTCGAAGTTAGGTGAATAAAAAACAAATAAGTAACAAGGATGTCCAGGTATGAGTGCACTACGGCCGTTTCAAGCGTCTCCATTTAATCGATCAATGAAAACATTACATCATTTTGAAATAAACCGCTCTCCTCGGTAACAGCCAACCATATAGATTTCCAACATAAAGAATAAACCACACAAATAACAAGAAAACAATATAAATATTTTGGTTGCTAGTATCGATGCAAACTGCGCTAAAAATGGTTTATTCTTTACGGTGGAAATCAATATGATTGGTTGCGTCCGAGGAGAGCGGTTTATTTCAAAGTAAAGTCCGCGCAGCTCGAAGTTAGGTGAATAAAAAGCAAATAAGTAACAAGGATGTCCAGGTATGAATGCATTACGGCCGTTTCAAGCGGCTCCATTAAATGGATCGATTAAATGGAGCCGCTTGAAACGGTCGTAATGCACTGATACCTGGAAATCCTTGTCACTTATTTGCTATATATATATATATATATATATATATATATATATATATATATATATATGTATGTGTGTATATATTATTCATGTTGAACTTCGTTACATTTTTATCGTGCCCCTATTTGGCGCTGTCTATCTTAATCTTACACTATTAGAAATCCGTCGGTTTTTGATTGTGATGTGCGTGACGTCATTTATGAACTACGTCTTCATTCTTTCAATTCTTTTTTCTCCCCCCCCCCCACAAGTCATGTCTATACATTTGTGTGCGTGTCTATGTGTGTGTATATACGCATGAGTGTATGGAGGGTGGTGGCACGTGTGTGCGGAATTGAGCAACTACAGCTGCAATAAGTATCGGGTTCTCTCCCCAAATATCTCCCCAAGGTTGTTTGAAACCGTCCCAGCAACATGGCGTCTTATAAAGAACTACCAGCTCCGTTAGCCCTCTGTTCTTTCGCGACATTTTGAATTGATCGTCAGCTCTGACAAACATTTGACTGGAATCTATTATAAACGAGTTGCTATCGCGTTTTCAGCATTACACTTCCTCAAACAAATATCAGCTTCCAATTATTTCTGCATTCTTTGACTGCTTGCTTGCGTATGCTGTGTAGTATGCACGTAAACGCCTTCCTTCTAGCCAACTTACACACACACACACACACACACACACACACACACACACACACACACACACACACACACACAGTGAGAGAAAACCATACATACATACACACATGCATACATACATACATACATACATACACACTAACATACCTGTATGTCTGTGTAGCGATCTATCAACCTATATAAATATATACACATATATGTATGTATTTATGTATCTATCTATCTAAACTCACACACACACGCACAGATACACACACACACACACACACACACGCACAGACACACACACACACACACACGCACAGATACACACACACATACACATACACATACACACATACACATACAAGCATGCATATATACATACACACCAACAATTCGTTTTGATTGGGACCTTAGGTTTTTTCTGGTATCTTATTAAACAAATATATAGCTGAGTATCTCTTCTCCTCCAACTCTCTGTCTCTCTCTGTCTCTCTCTGTCTCTCTCGCGACTAAATGCGTATAGATTAACGGTTCAACATGATGAAATGGCCGGAAGTGTGTGTGTGTGTATATATATATATATATATATATATATATATATATATATATATATATATATAGAGAGAGAGAGAGAGAGAGAGAACGGGTTTCTTACAGTTTCCATCTACCAAATCCACTTACAAGGCTTTGATCGGCCTGAGGCTATCACAAAAGACTGAACCCGGAACCATGTGGTTGGGAAGCAAACATCTTGCCACACAACCAAACCATGTGTGCGTGTGTGTGTGCGTGTGAGTGTGTACGTGTGTGTTCACAAAAGTATATACATATACACACACACACAGATAGATAGACACACACACACACACACACACACAGAGCCAATTAACTGGTATTACGGATCTGTCAGCGCACCCAACCAACGAGTATCGCCATATAACACAGATTACTAATATCAAACCTAGAAAAAAAGAAAAAAAAGGAACAAAACATAATAAACAAAACAGAGCAAAGAAAGAAAGAAAGGACGAAAGAATGTGTGAAAAGAGCGTATGGAACAAAACCAGCAAGATTACAGGAAGTTTTGCATATGTCTTCTAATCTTGTTCAAATTCGTCGTTTGGAATTAGTCACAACTGCGACAAACATTAAATGTTTTTTTTTTTTTTACTATTTCAATCAATATTTTTTTTTCATCTATTTTATATTCATCTGAACCTGTCTCTCACTCATCTCTCGTTAAAGAACCGACATATTGGGAAGAATATGTTGGAACTAGTTTAGCCGGAATATTAAAGAATTTCTAAAGAAATACCAGGTTATTTTTAGTTATCCATTATTGCTAATCTGCTGAGGACGGCGAGCTGGCAGAATTGGTTAGCGGCTTTGTCTTCTGGCTTTTCGTTCTGCGTTCAAATTACGCCCAGATCGACTTTCTCTCTTTTGTCCTTTCGGTGTCGATAAAGTAAGTATATATGTGTCGGGCCCTTATTTGAAACAACCAATCAGACGAATCCATGTGTTTTAAATTTTATATTTTATATTACTTTCGATTGCATTGTTATCCTTCCTCCATTTCTAACAAAACTGTCCGATGAACGGGAACGTGAAACTCAGAGTAACGGTTTTTTTGTTATATTTCTGCTGCTTTTAAATAAAGCATATTACTCTACCTCTGGTATTTGAGTACTCTTTTTTCCACCTTGTTGCACATTTCATGTGCTTACTCCGGTATATATATATATATATATATATATATATATATATATATATATATATATATATATATATATAATGTGTCGATAAAGTAAGTATATATAAGTATATAGATATATGTGTTGTGTGTGTATTCTTTTACTCTTTTATTCTTTTACTTGTTTCACTTATCTGACTGTAGTCATGCTGGAGCACCATATATTATTATCTTATTTTTATTTCAGTCCGAATGTCTGTGCCGTCCAAGAAGTGACTGGAACTGGTGACCGATATTTTCCGAAATGCCTTGCAAGGAGAGTATTAAGGCTGTGTGGAAGATCTACGTGAGTATTTTACAATAATAAATCAATAATAATAACAATAATGACAACAGTAATTATAAAAGCAAAATAATGCAAACAGGCCCTAACTCCAAATGCAGAATGTGCAACCAGCACAATGAGACTGTTGACCACATCATCCCTGGCTATCTGGTCCTTGACAAATCTGAATATATACCCAAATAAAACAACCAACAAACACAAGACACACTCTACACAGTATTGTTGTTGTTGTTGGCACTCCGTCGCTTACGACGTCGAAGGTTCCGTTGATCTGATCAACGGAACAGCCTGCTCGTGAAATTAACGTGCCAGTGGCTGAGCACTCCACAGACACATGTACCCTTAACGTAGTTCTCGGGGATATTCAGCCTGACATAGTGTGACAATAACGAAAGAGTTTCCAAGTTCTCTCCGTCTTCTTTTTTCTTTTCTTTTTCTTCTTTTTTATTGCTTCTCGCAGTTTAATGTGCTGCATTTTGTTTTCTGCCATTTCAGATTTGTTCGTCTGCAATGTTGTCCCGGATATGAGAAGGTTAGAGGACAGCCTGGATGTGCAGCAAGTAAGTTTGACATAAGGTTTATAATTGTTTTGTTGGAGTGGCTGTGTAGTAAGTAGCTTGCTTACCAACCACATGGTTCCGGGTTCAGTCCCACTGCGTGGCACCTTGTACAAGTGTCTTCTACTAAAGCCCCGGGCCGACCAAAGCCTTGTGAGCGAATTTGGCAGACGGAAACTGAAAGCCCGTCATATATATGTGTGTGTGTGTGTCCCTCTCTCTCCGTCTCTCTCTCTCTCCGTCTCTCTCTCTCTCCGTCTCTCTCTCTCTCCGTCTCTCTCTCTCTCCGTCTCTCTCTCTCTCCGTCTCTCTCTCTCTCCGTCTCTCTCTCTCTCCGTCTCTCTCTCTCTCTCTCCTCTAGCTGTCCATGTATGTATGTCTGTATGTATGATTATGTATTATCTGTGTGTGTGTGCCTGTGTGCATGCCATCATCATCATCGTCATCATCATCATAATCATCATTGTCGTCATCATCATCACTGTCCTCTTCCTCTTCTTCCTCATCATCATCATTATCAACATCATCCTCACTGTCATCACCATTGCTGTCTTCCTCATCGTCGTCGTTACATTTCTGCTCGTTTTTCTCCGTCTTTGCGTCTGTCAATAATCCCGTTGCTGTCTGTCGATAGGTCTACCTTTGGAAAACCTCACCGATACCGCAGAGAATCTTCGTCTCCAGCAGTTCCATAGCCATGCCAAGCGACCTAATTTTCGCAGAATGTTATCTCCCAACCAGGCTTACACAATCTTCGTACCAAACGATGAAGCTTTCTCCGAGAGCATTCGTACCTCAGGGTATTTACTTTCATTCTCTTATTCCATTATCTTCATGTTCTTATATTTTTTAGTTTCGTGTTTTGTTACTCATCGGATGATCCTCAAACGATTCCATTAACATATGTGTTTTTTATAAGAAGAATCTATTAGCTTCTCACTCGAGCCTTTTGTATTCCTCAGAGAAGGCACGATCGGAGTGGTTTCTTCATAGCACAATGCCCTTATCACGATGCACGTGCACATATATACATATTTATATATATAAACGTATATACGTGTGTGTGTGTATCCATCAGTTTTATTCAAGGTGTTTCAACTACGACTCTCTGAAGTGAACTAAGTGAATGTATGGTGTATAATACTGTAATAAACAAGCTTTGAGGACGTGTGTGTGGTAATAATTACTGTTATTATTGCTACTCACAGAAAGGCGGTGAGCTGGCAGAATCGTTAGCACACCGGGCGAAATGCTTAACGGAATTTCGTCTGTCTTCACGTTCTGGGTCGATAAATTACCAGTTACTCACTGGGGTCCATGTAATCGACTACTCCCCACCACCAAAAAGAATGTCAGGCCTTTTGCCTATAGTAGAAAAATATCCCAGAAACAGCTGTAAGACCTATTTTTAAATATTCTAAATTCTTCACAGCCTTGGTTTTTTATCTCATTCTGAAGAAAATTTATATATATATATATATATATATATATATACATATATATATATATATATATGTATGTATGTATGTATGTATATGTATATATATATATATACTATAGCTGTATTTCTCTTCTTTACAAGCAACGTGAGGCCTTCTCGGCTGCTGTACCATGTCGTACCGGGTCGCCTCAATTTCAGCGATTTTCAACGGACCCAGGAGTATGAGACCCTATTTAGAAATAACAAGATCAGAGTCAATAAGTACCCGAATGGCGTAAGTAATTTTATTTTATTTATTTATCTATCTATTTATTTATTGTATCTGTCGTTTTTGTTTTACTGATTACGTTTTGTTGTTTAGTTTATGTTCGGGAGGTAAACGTTTGTAATTTTGGTCGTTCTTTATATATGATATGTGCATGTACACACACATATACGTCGGATTTTCATAGTTTCCGTCTTCCAAATTACTCAGGTACCATGCACTGGGACTGAACCCGAAACCACGTAGTTGTAAAGCAAGTTTCTTAGTCAAACAGCCATGCTTATGCTTCCATGTTTATGTTCTTAAAGATATTTTCGCCGTATTTCCAGGTTGCTACTGTGAACTGCGCAAGGATCACACAACCAAACTACGAAGCTACAAATGGAATGATTCACATCATTGATCAGGTAATACCATCCATAACAACATCAAAACAATTTTAAACTCACTCATAAGCTCCCGCCTCTACTTTCTCTCCCCATATATATATATATATATATATATATATATATATATATATATATATATATATATATATATATATATATATATATATATATATATATATATAAAATCAAACAATAAGCAACACGGATTTCAAAAGTGATTGCAGTACGCACGTTTCATGCTACTTCAATTTATTTAAGTAATGTGAGCATTACCTTAAATGCAATATGAAGAGCAATCTTCAGCTGCACGAAAATGTAGAAAATGTAGAAAAAAGACATATTATAAATGTGGCAACATATTAAATCCAAGTGGGAGAGAGCATATATAAAATCCAAATGTGAGGAAGAATATATAAGTCCATCTTGACATAGCGGGGTCTATCAGGCTATATATATATATATTTATATATATATATGTGTGTGTTTTTATATTATTAATAAATTCGCATTTATATTCACATGTATCTTTATCTACATTCATATTTTTATACATATTTATATTTATATTTCGTATATTTTAAATTATAAATTTATTATATTACCATGTCATATTGGATATATATCTTTCGAAATATTAAATATTGATTTCCTGAGAATATTATTGATAAGTTTATGAATTTATTAATAATATAAAAACACATATATATATATTTATTTGCTCAAAATAATAGAGCACTCAATATAAGTTCAGTTACATATTCTTTTGGAATATTCCTATAAAAGTTATATATATATATATATATATATATATATATGTGTGTGTATATATATATATATATATAATTTTAAAATAGGATAAAACCTTTATAAGAATTTATCAAGTAGTGAGCGTGAAAAACCTCATAAGGGAAAAACTTATAATTATTGCCTTCAAATTCATTTATTTATATTAAGGGCATTACTACACATAAATGCCTTACGCTATGCGGGACTCTTAAAGTCCCTCATAGAGTGGTAGTTATAGTAGTTTTGACTTTAAGAGTCCCTCATAGCGTGAGGCATTTATGTGTAGTAATGCCCTTTAATATAAATATATATACATGATATACATGAGAGAGAGAGAGAGAGAGAGTGAGACAGACAGACAGACAGACAGACAGACAGACAGAGACGGTGAGAGAGACAGACAGAGAGATAGAGAAACTGAGAGAAAAGAGCGAAACGAAAAAATAGAAATAACGAAACAGCGAAAGAATCTGTTGAGATTTTTCGTATATGTTTGTCTGTGTTCGTGTGTGTGTGTGTGTGTGTGTGTGTGTGTGTCCGTGTGTGTGTGTGTGAGTGTGTGTGTGCGTGCGTGTGTATGTGCACACGCCAGGGTGATGTATGTGCCTATGCGCGTTGGTTCCCATATTAAGTGCTTCGGTGTGTAATGTCTCCCTGTCTGTATCTTTGGTGGTCAGGTGGTGGAACCGTACGACGGCGAAACTGTCATCACTTTGTTGTCGAAACAAGGGGACAAATTCAGTAAGTTCCTCGCAATGATTCGTGAAGCCGACTTAACACGCGAACTGACGGAATCCAATCCTCTCACGGTGTTCGCGCCCACCGACGACGCCATTCAAAGATTGCCTCCGAATGTGCAGAAACGGCTGAAGAAAAAGCGAATCCTAAAAGGTAAGCAAAACAGAAATTGGTTCCTGCTACAAATGTTGTACTTGTTATTGTTTTGCAGTTTTTGTTGCCTTATTTTTCTTCTTTTGGTTTTTTTATTATTTGTTCCAAATATTAACTATATATCTTTTATCTTAGTGGAGGCGCAATGGCCCAGTGGTTAGGGCAGCGGACTCGCGGTCATAGGATCGCGGTTTCGATTCCTAGACCGAGCGTTGTGAGTGTTTATTGAACGAAAACACCTAAAAAAAGGCTCCACGAGGCTCCGGCAGGGGGTGGTGGTAAAACCTGCTGTACTCTTCCACCACGACTTTCTCTCACTCTTACTTCCTGTTTCTGTTGTTCCTGTATTTCAAAGGGTCAGCCTTGTCACACTGTTTCACGCTGAATATCCCCGAGAACTACGTTAAGGGTACACGTGTCTGTGGAGTGCTCAGCCACTTGCACGTCAATTTCACGAGCAGGCTGTTCCGTTGATCGGATCAACTGGAACCCTCGACGTCGTAAGCGACGGAGTACCAACATCAACAATCTTTTATCTTACGTTTGACTTGTCCGAGTCGTTAGTCGGAGGCCATATTGGAGCATCGGCTTGAAGGGTTTTAGCGGGATAAACGGTAGCCGGTACTTATTCTGTTGGTATTTTTTCAACCGAACCACGAAGTTACTGGGAGTAAACAAACCAATTCTGGTTGTCAAACAAAGGAGCGAGAACAAGTGCAGACACAGACATATGTACACTCGCACACATATATAGACACAGGTATGGCTGTGTGGATAGGAAGCGCGTATTGACTGAAACAAGTGAAAGATAGATTTACATAATATACATGCATACATACATACATACATTCATACACACAGACACACAGAGACATATATATATATGATTATATTTCTATATATATATATACATACATACATAATACATACATACATAATACATACATACATACACACACATTCATTTTAACGAGTTGCATTTATTTATCACCTGACGAGATACATCTGCACCACCGGATGCTCCTGAACCAGTTGTTGAGTGTCCAATCGAAGAGGAATCGATGCTAGATGTGTCGAAACAATTGTTGTGATTAATAAGAAAGTCTCGTATATTCCATCTTCTGTCTTATACATATATATTTACAAACATGAATATGTATATATATATATATATATATATATATATATATATATATATATATACATACATATATATATACATATATATATATACACATACATACACATATTCATATTTGTAAATATATATATATATATAATTGCCAGCTAAATGTGGCGGTCCCATAGAGGACGATGCTACTGTAGTGACATGGCTTAGACATTCTGAAGTCCCATTTTTAGCTTAGTTTTATCTATTTCATGATGTCTGCTGTAGTTTCTTTCTTCTTCTCCTCACACCTGGCGGCCATTTCGTCACAGTTTTCTATATCTGCTGGCTTTCTTAAATACAAAAAAACCCATCATTTATTTTCTTAGTAGTTTATAACTATTTACACTAAATTTCCGTTGTTCTTTGCTAAATATTTTCATAGTCTTATACTGAATTATTTATAGTAATTTTCTAGTTCCATAAGGACCCCATCATCCTTGTAATCATGGCATATATTGTCTTTCTGTGCCACATCTTGGGCGGAGTTTTCTAAATACAGTCATTATTTTTCTTGTCTATTTTTAATGTCACTCTAGCTTTGTTAATTCATTTAGCATTCAATCGAGAATATATATTTTTAATCTTTTACTTGTTTTAGTTATTAGCCTGCGACCATACTGGGGCACCACCTGTGAAGAATTTTGGGACAAATGAATCGACGCCAATATATTTAAAAAAAAAAAGCCTGGTACTTATTCTAGTTTTTTGCCGGTCCCTTTTGCCGAACCGCTACGTTACATGGACGTAAACCCAACAGCGGTTGTCAAGCAGTGGTGGTGGGGATCAACACACACACACACACACACACACACAGACGCGCACACGCTCACACACACACACACACACACACACACACACACACACACACATATATATATATATATATATATATTCTCTTTACTCTCTTTTACTCTTTTACTTGTTTCAGTCATTTGACTGTGGCCATGCTGGAGCACCGCCTTTAGTCGAGCAAATCGACCCAAGGACTTATTCTTTGGAAGCCTAGTATTTATTCTATCGGTCTCTTTTGCCAAACCGCTAAGTTACGGGGACTTAAACACACCAGCATCGGTTGTCAAGCGATGTTGGGGGACAAACACAGACACACAGACATATATATGTATATACATTATTATTATTATTTTATGTTTGACTTTTTTTTTGCATTTGTACAAGTTGGATCCAAGTCTCACCCAGAGACCTCAAGAGACAACAAGTTAGAAGTTCATGTAGGTGTTATGCCTAGGGTACCATATATTTGGATTTGTACAGTTTTGTTCAAGTGAATGTTTAAGAAACCATAAGAAAATTATGTTTGCTTAAAAATTTGAGATCACATAGACAGTATTTTACGTAGGATATGGGCAGTTCCCATGAGCACTATCTTTTGGACTTCAGCCATTTTGGGGTTTCCTGGTATCTGAGCTAGGTAGTAATCAGCCCGTTTCGCTATTATTATTATTATTATTATTATTATTATTATTATTACCTTTTTCTGCGTTGCCTCTGGCAGAGTTTGTGAAGCATCACGTTGTTCGGAAGATCATCTGTGCCGACGCCATCGTGGTGTCGTGCGGTCTCACCAATATGAACGGATACAGGCTGAGAGTGTCCTGCCAGACAGACGGACATTATGTGGACGGTGCCAAACTCATTGATCACGACATGGTAAGTGAAAATGGAATCGTCCATGCCATAGAAAACGCCCTTCTTCCTGACTCAGGTGAGTATTAATTTTATTTATTTTTATGTTTCTTTTCTTTTTTTTCTTTTAAATAGGTAAAAGACTTCGAAAACATCAAAGACAAATTCACAAATTCATAGGCAGCGAGTCAAGTTTGTACAATTGATAGGGAATTGTCTACAGTGCTGTGATACACACACACACACACACACACACACACACACACACACACACACACACACATATGTATTTATATATATATATATATATATATATATATATATATATAAATTTTGAGAATTTAGTTATGGTTAATCAAATTAAACAATAGAGTAAAAGTTGCATCCTATAAATTGTATTTAAACCAACAGTCTGTACTGATGAGAAACAGATATTTTCGGTAAGAATCTATTGATTTCGAAACATGTTTACAGATAATTGTATTGTTTATGTAATTTTCACTAGCCTTGCCCGCTTTAAGTTTTTGTTACTTCGCTAAATTCCCTTTGAGAATTATTCGGTCTTAGTAGGCACATGACATGTGATCTTATATATATATATATATATATATATATATATATATATATATATATATATATATATATATATATATATATATGGCTTATATCACACTATCACTTCATTATAGCTAGAAATGTCGTAAATCTTTAATTAATATTCAAAGATTTTATTTTATTCTCACTTTCTATTTCCTTTTCTTTGTTTCTTATTTCAATTCTTTTCATTTTAGTGAAGGACATGGTTGACTTGGCTGCCGACATGAAACTGGAGAAATTTCTGGATATTTCCGATAAAGCCGGTCTAACCACCACGATGAGAAACGAAGAGGATTATACCATTTTTGCTCCTACAGATGAAGCATTTAATTGTAAGAACATAATTCTCTTTGGCTTAATCATTCTTGCTCTGGTTATCTACATGCATGCATAGAAAAGGATCAAGGGGTCTCCTCGAGCCATAGGTTCATCAACCCGGTTTCCTGAATCCTGTGGCTTATATATGAGGTCTGATCAATTAGTATCCAGACTATTGCCATAGTAACGAAGCTAAAGCACGCAGAGTGAAGCCGCTTGGGAACAATTGACCTTGAACTCTGCTGTGAATGCGCACTAAGTTTTAATGTTCTAGCTCACTTCCGCTGTTTACAGCAGTGTTTGGAAGGAACGTGTGTAGAGTGTGATTGTCGCATTTACCATGACAGAGAAAGCTGTCATGGTGATACCTGCTCGTAGGCCTACGCAAAGTTGCAGAAAGTGTATGGAGAGGAGTGTATGAGCCGCGCGCAAGTGTACGAGTGGTTCAGACGTTTTCAAGATGGTGGAAAAAATGCCATCGCATCTGAATGGGACCTGGTGCAAGTTATCTCGCTTGTCTATGACTTCCAGGTGTTTTAACACCAGGCTCATTGATGAGAATATATTCTTTTAGGTTTAAAGACGCAGTCTTACCTACAAACTAGGAAAACACGTACCTTGTGTATGCATGTTTGATATCGTTTATGTGTGTGTGTGTGTGTATTTGCATATATAGTTATGCTAGAAAGACATACATACGCGCACATACCTATACACATAACTATTTACTAAACTCTTATACACAGCACTCTCCAGGGAATACATGTCGGCGCTCCGAACACGACCACAACTGATGAAGAAGTTGGTGAACTACCACATGGTGAACGGAAAAGTGATGTCTGACCAAATGGTTGGTCAGCAAGACTATGCCAGTAAGTCCACCGTCAGGATAAAGGTCAATGTCTACAGAAAAGTAAGGATGCACCATTGTTTTATTCTTTCTCTACCTGTCTGTCTGTCTGTCGATTTGTCCGTCTGTCTGTCTATCTGTCTCTGTCAATATGTCTGTCAGTCTCTGTCTAATAAAGCGACAAAACTTTCTCAGTTAAAAGTGTTGCCCGTGTTTGTAAACATGTGGTTCAGTTGGCGGGTTGGTTGAACTGTCGACGCATGTTTCTGGCCTGTCGACACGTGCTTTTGGCCTGTCGACATATGTTTTTGGCCATTTCCAGAGTTGAGCTCACCATAAAAAAGACAATGTCTGAACTGAAAAGACATATGCTAGTTCACAAAGACGTTCCTTCAAAATCAGATTCCTGTACATCCTCTTCCTCCTTTACTCTCTCGTTGCTCACACGTGACCATCGGCCATCTTTCTTTTCCTATACAGATCACACGCATTCTTGTCTGTCTCCTCCCCTATCTTTTCTCCTGTCAAAGCTTGCTCCTCCAGCGTTCACCACCTCACTTTGTTATGTTTGTTTTCACTGTCCTGTTTTTGGTACCAACTTTGACCCTCCACAAATCCCTAATTTTATTTTGCTTTGCGGGAGAAACTGTTTCTCGAAGACACATCTTGTCATAATTGCTCGAAATGTGGAATAGATAAAACAGCCGACAACTGATGAAGTGTCATTCTCTATGTTACTTGTCTTATTTTCCATTTGTCTCTTTCGTTGTTCGCAAAAAAGTTCGTATTCCATGTTTTCGTATTCTGTATTTCATACTGTTTACGTTTTATGACGTCCTGTACCCATATATGTATATATATATATATATATATATATATATATATATATATATATATATATATATATATATATATATATATATATAAAATTTATATATATATATATATATAATTTATTTATATATATATATATATATATATATATATATATATATATATATATATATATATATATATATATAATTTATATATATATGTATATATATATATATATATATATATATATATATATATAATTTATATATATATATATATATGCGTGTGTAAGTATATGTATGTATATACGACGAGCTTCTTTCGGTTTCCGTTCCCCAAATTCACTCACAAGGCTTTTGAGCATCATCATCATCATCATCATCATCATCATCATCATGGTTGTGGTGACGCGTTGGTGATGCGGACGTAATGATGATAATAAGGAAAATGGGGATGAAGATGATGAGGAGGAGGAGAAGGATGATGATGATGATGATTGTGGCGCATTGAAGACGATGATGATGACGACGACGACATAATGATGATGATGGCGATGATGACAACGATGACAATGATAATGTTGCTGTCTTCTATTTTCAGGGCATAATGGTGGACGATGCCAGAGTGATGACTTCTGACCGAAAGGGTGGTAACGGCGTTATTCATACCATTGACAAAGTCCTCATACCACCAGAACAAACGTTGATGGGGCTCGTTCAGAGTGACCCTACCCTAAGGTATACACGTGATCTTTTCCTTGTTTTTAGCTATTGTTGCTGTTGTTTTCGTTTAGCCCTTTGGTCAGACGCTGATCGACCAAACCTATATAAATGTCACTTCATCCTAAATTATCCTAGTTTTTTCCTTGCCTAAGTCATTGGACTGCGGCAATCTTGCTATCAGCTAATGTGAGGATGCGGTGAGGCTAACGTAACAAACAATCGACTAGTGCGCCATCTTTGTTCAACAGTCACAAGCGATCGAAATACAACAAGACTTGCAAACGAAAGGCCGGTGGCTTTTTCGTGTGTCTAAATTTATTTCTGTATTTACACAATGCTACGGAACCCGGGCTACTTTTCCAAGCGGCACCCTGTATTTTCTTATGTATCAAATCAAATTAATCATTGCTTATTTACAGCCAATTCCGTCAAGCCATTGAGGTCGCTGGCGTTAACAAGTTATTGAATACGGAAAACCTTCAACTTACTGTACTGGCTCCCACCAACGACGCGTTTGATGCTATGACTAGGACACGACTGAACAGACTGATGTCAAACCCAGGCTTACTAGAGAAGGTATGTCACGCATTGATAAATTTTTAGATGTATTTGTTTAGTTGTTGTTCAAATGCTTACCAATTCACGTCCGCCTCCACCCTGACATTGTCATTACACAATGGCGGTGAATAACTTTAAACTTTAAACTTTAAACTTTTTACAATGGATATATTCAGTATTCAGTACTTTCGTCAAATAATTGTTTTATATATATCGTCATCCTGCAACAATGCCCATATATATATATATATATATATATATATATATATATATATATATATATATATATATATATATATATATATATAATACAAATAATATATGAGTATATGCATATATACGTACATGTATGTACATACCTACATCTACATGTATATATAGATGCATATCTGGGTACAGGACGTTGCAAAAAAACGTGGACAAAATGATAAACAGAGTACAGAAAATACACAGGCCACATAGAGAACATTTCCTTCATCAGCTGCCACCATTCTAAAGCTAAGCGTTTCAAAGAGTTAGGGCAGGACGCATTGTTAGAATGGCTCTTCCCACGAACCACAAATTAAATTTGTACCGTGGAGGAATGTAGTGGCGGACAGAAAACAAGACAAGAAAACGAAACAGGGAAAATAAACATGAAAGGCTATACGGCCAGACGTGACAAAATATGTGTATACTGAACGCTGTGAAGCAACGAACTGGAAGGAAGAGGGACGAAGAATAGTAAAGAGTATATACATTAATATAAACACACATATATGTACTTATATAAATACATAAAATGTATTTTATTTTTATGTTTCGTCTTTTGTCTAGCATCTCCAACACCATATAGTGAAACGATTCGTAGTTCCATGCGGCTTCCAGCCAAACACCAACTACAACATGAAATCATTGCAAAATGAGACGCTGCGGTTTAGCCTCGACAGAACTGGCAAGATGAAAGTGTTCCAAACACCGATGACACCTCTCAATAATAACACCATGGCAGTGAATGGCATTCTGTATAAGATCAATAATTTCCTGCACTGTGAATGCAACGATCGTCCGGGGGTACACGGAGGCTGATTTAGTTACAGGCCATCTTTATCGGGAGTTTATCAAAATTTTCAGTTTAAGTTGATTGATATTATTTGGTCCTGGGGTAGGGAAGAAAAAGAAAGAAAGGAATCGAATGTGGAAAAAGCACAAATGGATAGATTAATTGTAACGTTTAATACATACACGTACATATGTATGTATGTATGTATGTATGCATGTATGTATGTATGTATGTATGTATGTGTGTGTGTATGTATGTGTGTGTACATGTACACATACATACAAACGTACACATACACGTATATACATACATATATATATATATGTACATGTAAAGACATAAAATTATGTATATATATATGTATATATATATATATATATATATATATATATATATATATATATATATACATATATATATACAAATATAAACATACATATATGCATACATGCATATATATATAGAGATAGATACAGATATACATGCATGTATATATATAAGTATATATATATGTATATGCGTATATAATATATGCATTATTATACGCATTTATATATATACATATGTATATATGTATATATGTATGTGTGTGTGTGTGTGTGCATCTGTGAGTGAGTGTATATATGTATGTATGTATATATATATGTATATATATATATATATATATATATATATATATATATATATATGTATGTATGTATATATATGTATGTATATATAAATATATAGTTGCATATGGCTCCGTTGAAAAAAAAAGACACTTCAAATCTCGCTTTGCTTTTACGACTTTCCCGCCGTTCTGTTAATATTTAATGTAGTTTACATTCATGTAAAAAGTTATGTAATCATAAACGACTAATACTACATCAACTTTATATCCCTGTTAGTATTACAGTCTGTATTTATCGTAAATAACTGCTTGCTAACTTGCTCTGAAGCTTTATATATATATATGTGTGTGTATGTGTGTGAGTGTGTATTGGAAAATTTTTGGTATTATTTACCAAATGATGACCGAATGATCGAGCTAACGAAACCCTGGTCCGGATGTTTTTGTATTCTTTTGTTTAACTCACATAAATTATCATAGATAAAGCTCTGCTGCACGCTTCCAGCATGAATATGAATTGTGCACCTCCATATGTGCCTTTTTTGTTTTGTACGACGATTTAAACAAATGGTCTGTATGAGATATATATATATATATATATATATATATATATATATATATATATATATATATATATATATATATATATATATATATACGTATATATATATATATATATATATATATATACGTATATATTTACATATGTATATATTTATGTATATATATGTGTGTGTGTGTGTATGTATGTGTATATATATTACGAATAGGAGATTCTAGACGTGTTTATTCAACATGCATACCTTTGTAACTCATGTCTTGTAATAAATCATGTGTGACATGGACTCAAAATATACCAAATTTTTCCAATTTTCTCGTTGTGCGCGTATATATATATATATATATATATATATATATATATATATATATATATATATTTATATATACAGATATGCATATGCGTGTATGTATATATGTATGTGTAAACGTTGATTTTTCAAATTTGTTATTTTAATAAATATATACTCCACTGCTGTTTCTCATGTATTGTTTTCGTTTTACCTCACAAAAACTACCGAGTCTTTGAACATGGTTATTCGTTATTCGACAAACAAGAAACACCGGCTAATCTTCCTCGTAGCGTTCAGGTAATGAACCAATTGAGTGCTGGCGATTTGGTGCGGCTGAGTGAATTTTGGGATTTGGTTTGCAAGATTTTTTTTATGTGAGTTCGTGTGTTGAAGCATATTCTGTTGTGCCTGAGGAGAGTCATTTTCTTTTTGTGCCTTATAATTTAACACACTCACCGGTAAAAGACTATTAAAAAGGTTGCAAGACGCAACGAAAGTTTTAGGAAAATAAAAATAAGGAATAAGTGGAAATTTTACCGGTGAATGTGTTAAATTATAAGACACCAAAAGAAAATGACTCTCCCCAAACACTACAAAGAAATGCTTTGTTAAAACTGCAAACCAAGTCCATGCCGATTAGTAAAATAAAAGTTAGTCATTGCTAAATAAAAAATAATGATTTAAAGCATCGACAAAACAAAATATAAGATTACCATAAATTTTCTTTACAATTTCCGCAAGCATCGTCTCGATGTATTGCGTGCAACCTATGGAGCCCACGTGGAAGTGTTCAGATATTTCGAATGAAACTTTATTTGTTTCCTTCTGTTTTCCTGAACGTAGGAGTGGCTGTGTGGTAAGTAGCTCGCTTACGAACCGCATGGTTCCGGGTTCAGTCCCACTGCGTGGTACCTTGGGCAAGTGTTTTCTACTATAGCCTCGGGCCAACCAAAACCTTGTGAGTGGATTTGGTAGACGGAAACTGAAAGAAGCCCGTCGTATATATATATATATATATATATATATATATATATATATATATATAACAGTATATATATATATGTTTGTGTGTCTGTGTTTGTTCCCCAACATCGCTTGACAACCGATGCTGGTGTGTTTACGTCCCCATAACTTAGCAGTTCGGCAAAAAGAGACCGGTAGAATAAGTACTAGGCTTACAAAGAATAAGTCCTGGGGTCGATTTGCTCGACTGAAAGGCGGTGCTCCAGCATGGCCACAGTCAAATGACTGAAACAAGTAAAAGAGTAAAGAGTAAAAAGAGTAAAAGCTCATCTACTATGACCATATTCGAAGAAGCAGATGTTTGGAAAACATCATCGTGGAAAGAAGAGTAGAAGATAGTAGGTGATGAGGCAGGCAAAGAGCACAGTGGATGAGCAACGTCAAAAGCTGGTTGGACAAGAGTACCAAGGCAGCTGGAGAACTCGCGCTTATCCGAGAAGATTTTCGTTGTAGTGTCACCAATGCGCTGCAAGCGTGCGATACATGACGATGACCTCGATGTTTTCCAACAAATTCTGCTGAGTTGCTTTAGTTTCCACTTTTTTTCTGAATTTTTCAAACTTTAAATGTAATTTTTGGATATACTGTATGTAAGACAAAACCAAATTTTGCAGTCAGGCAAAAAATAGAAGCGTAGTACAAAATCGCATGTAAGAAGAAACAAATGTTAACTTACCCCGTAACTAAATCACATAATTTGTTTCTTTCACCCCTCCGGGTAAGAGTATATATTTCTGAAGTTTACCAAAAGATTTTCTATAGACTTCTGAGCCAGAACTGAAAGTTACGACGTTTCGTAAACGAATACGTCTATGTAAAGAATGCAATCGAATATAGAAAAATAGCTTATTGATGTATATGCATATTTCGATAGTTATTGCTCTTTCGTCAGCGTTACATCCAATCCGTCAACTATCCACGACTGCATTGCTTAGATACTCCCGAGGTATAGCAGTGTAACACAATTGGATAAACCAAAACACATTCCTGGCAACGATCACCAGTGTAGACAAGCGTAGGTCTTTTGACGGTGAGGGATATTTATTGAGAAACCCAAGTCAGTATTTATATCACTTTAAGCGGTATACAATGGCCAAAGGGTATCCCAGTGATGTTGGCAATTAGTGTAGCATTGTGTTTATAAGAATAGGCAGGTTGTGGGTTATTCATCCAGAGATTTAGATAAAGTGTGGTTATTAATTCATACTCACTGTAATATGTGAAAGTGAATTTAGTAGCATGCATGCATCTTGGTAGTCTTTCAGGAATCTTATTAATGAGCTTCTCATTGGTCCACAAAATGGACAGCGATTCCTCAGAGCACAGTCTGCAGCTCCTGCAAAGAACATTGTACGGTTGTGCTTGTCTTATTATGGACCAAGTGAGATCATATTTAATCTTATCCTCCTTAAGTTGCCACACAAAATCAACCAAAGATGTTGATCGCCTTTTGTTGATTTTAGTGAAGCTGGTGACGTAGTTTTGATATCGGTTCTTGAACGAATCAGCCATTGCATCGATTTAAACGTATGACCCTGCCTTTGTATGTATGGTGCACTTATATACAACATTGGTACTCATACAGAGGTTTATCAATGGGCATTTTGTCTTTTCTCTGCATGAGTATTTATTAGTCTTAGTATTTGCTCTCGGTAACCAGCTAAACCTGGCTAAAACAGTATTGTAATAGGGTGCATGTGATTCAAAACATATATATTATCTTTTACTTCCTTCAGTCATAAGCCTGCAGCCAGGCAGGGGCACTCCTTTCAAGAATTGTTTATCGAATGAATCGATCCCCAGGATACCAGTGCCTATTTTTATTCTTTCATTTAGCCTGGTACTGATCCTATCGGTCTCTTGTGGCGAACCGCTAGATTACAGGGACGATATATATTATGTATATATGTGTGTGTGTGTGTGTACGTCGATGATGAATGGCCAAAAACAAAGAGGAGGGGGAGGAGGAGAAAAAGGAGGTGGAGAAGAAGAAGGGAAAAAGAAGAAGAACAACAACAGCAGCAGCAGCAGCAATAACAACAACAACATGCCATAGATAACTCGGAAGAAAGACAGATTTAATTGTACTTGGAAGGTCTTAGATCTGCTTCTGCACTGCCAGGGCTGACCTAGAGCCAAACACTAATGATGATTCTAGAACAGAATTGGGTTCAGATAACATGTTTTGGAAACCAATTTTTAGAAGGGAAGTAACTCTTAAAGTACAAAAAGAATAAAATAAGGCATGCTTAATTACTTCCCTTTAACAGATAATTCTTTTTTTTTTTTCTTATTTCAAAAACTGAAGAATGAAGGACAGAGAAACAAAATTCCGCCCCAAATTACGATACACCGTCTTGAGAAAGATAGGCTGGCTGGTCACATCTAGAGCGACTTTGAATTTAGATTTCAATCAAAGCTGACGTTCGACAAACAGCAAGATAGATTTTAAAGTATCCTTCTTTTTCTTAAAACGATTTTCAATAAAAAGTATCCATTCTCCTATTTTCCAGCCTTCTACTGTCGCACTCCCACTTCATTCCCTCTCTTTCTCACTTTTTTTCTCTCTGTCCTTTTATTCCACACTCTCTATCTCTTACTCTTTCTCTCTCTCTCCTTCTCTTTCTGTCTCTTTCTCTGTAACAATCTGTTTACGTCTCTCTCTCACTCTCTCTCTCTCACTCTCTCTCTCTCTCTCTCTCTCGCCCACTCTCTTCCTCTTGCTATATATCTATCTATCTATCTATATATATATATATATATATATATATATATATATATATATATATATATATATATATATATATATATATTTCTTCATTATTATTAGCGCTTTCGCTCTTTTCTCGAACTTGTCAAACAATATTTTGTGAACAGCTTGTGAACATGTTGATGGTAGTGGTGGGTGGGTGGGGGCTTTTGTTTAGAAGAAGAGAACATTGTTTTTGTTTTTTAGGGTGAGGTTCCATGACAATGGAGATAGATAGATAGATAGATAGATATAACTGAAAGAGGAGAAAGATAGAGGAAAAAAGAAGGAAAAAGGAGAAAAGAAAGAAAGAGAAAAGAGAAAAAAATGGGGGAATAGAGAAAGAAAGCGACAAGACTTTCAGTGGTGACCACAGCCCACCTGTTGTCTTCTTTGTTTTTTTTTTTTTTTGAAGAGGTCAACATCCTTAAACCCATTCCAATACAATGGTAAATGATTAAATAAATAAATGAATGGTGAATAGGAAGGGGGATCTCCCTTCTCTCTCTATCACTCTCTATATATCTATCTATCGATCTATCTCTCCCTCTCTCCCTCTCTGTCTGTCTTTCTGTCTTTCCCTCTCTCTCTCTCTCTCTCTCTCTCTCTCTCTATATATATATATATATATATATAAATAATACAAAATGGAACAAGAACGCAAAACATCCAGACAGTTAGGTGATACAAGAAAGGGACAACAAAACAAGGACAGGTCATTTGGAGTTTTCTTTCATCAGTCGAGATCCAAATTATCTTTGCAATTTCGGCTGGTTATACTCGATATTGCTCCAATCTGGCCAGCCCCAAGAAAAAGTAAGCTAAGAGCACACACACACACACACACACACACACACACACACACACACACACACACACCTTAAAGGGTTTTTTAGTCGAAGGAATCAACCCCAGGATTTATTTTTTGTAAGCCTAGTACTTATTCTGTCGGTCTCGTTTGCCAAACCACCAAGTTACGGGGACGTAAACACACCAGCATCGGTTGTCAAGCGATGGCTAGGGAACAAACACATCAACACCGGTTATCAAGCGATCGTGGGAGACAAAGACACACACACACACACACACACACACACACACACACATAAACGATATCGAACACACATACACATCTATCTATTTATCTATCTATCAATTCATCTACATAAGTATATATATATATATATACGACGTGCTTCATTTATTTTATGTCTACTACACCCACTCACAAGGCTTTAGTCGGCCCGAGGCTATAGTAGAAGGCACTTGCCCAAGGTGCCACAGAGTGGGACTGAACCTAGAACCACGTGGTTAGCAAGCAAACTTCTTACTACGCAATTATGCCTGCGCCAGAGAAACTTTCTTCCTACTGAACTGAAGTAGCAACATTTTGAGTGCTTTTTTCTGTTCACGGTCTCATGGTGTAATGGTTAGCACTCTGGGCTTTGAATCCAGCGATCTGAGTTCGAATCTCGGTGAGACCTGGCTGGTATATTTACTTATCGTTTACTTGTTTCGGTCATTAGACTGTGCCCATACTGGGGCACCGCTTTGAATTTTTAGTCGAACGAATCGACCTCCGTACTTGTTTTTTAAGCCTGGTACTTACTTTAGATCTGTCTTTCGCTGAATCGCTAAGTTACGGAGAGGTAAACACACCAACACCGGTTGTCAAGTGGTGATGGGGGACAAACAGACATAAAGACATACACACGCGCACACACAAATATATATACATACACACACACACACACACACACACACACATATATATATATATATATATATAGTTTTAGGGAAAAGAACCAAGGTTCATGAACTCATCGATGAAAATCCACTGTCACATATATTAATTAAAATTTAATTTTAATTTTTAATAAATTGATTTTAATTGAGTTTTTACCTGTAATTTTGGATTTTATCCCTAATATTATACACACACACACACACACACACACACACACACACACACACACACACACACACACACACATATATATATATACACGTCGGGCTTTTTGTAGTTTCCGTCTACCAAATCTATTCACAAGGCTATGGTCGACCTCATACCACACAAATGATCCGGAATAAACTCTCGGAACTTGAGGGAACCCAGCATATAGTCCGTACCTAACTCCCTCGGATTATTAGTTGTTCCGATCTATGGCTCTATTCTTGAGAACTTCCTGATTCATCAACCAAAAACAGGTAGAAGCTTTAGTGAAGGAGTTCTTCGCTTCAAACGACAACTGGTATCACCGATGGATCAAAGAACTGGCATAGACATGGCTTCGGGCGGTGTAAGACGATGACCTCTATTTTGAATATTGGGCCACTTTTGCAGTAATGTGACGAATAAAGCAAATAAGTTCCCAAAATGTTGCAAAACTTTTAGCTCAACACAGTAACTGCATTGCCTTTAAAATACTTTCAACGTGAATACAAAAGAAAGACAAAAAGAGTAACAGAGAAGATTCGGAGTAACGCACATACAATAAAGAAAATATGCGATTCCATTCTAACTTGTGCTTTGAAATAAAGAATTGTCTGTTTGTGTGGCAATTTCACAATAATTACTTTCTATTGTTACTATTAATTTTTAATTAGACGTAGATAATTATAGTCAATCTAGATCGTCTTTGAATGTACTTGAAAACAATAGCTTGAAATTTTATAGCATTTGATTGCATTGTCAGGATTTTCTTCATTGTTGGAGCTGAATATATATATGTATATATATGTATATATATATATATATATATATATATATATATATATATATATATATATATATATATATACACACAGGGTCCAGTGAATAAACTGTTGTCTAAATTATGCAAAAATGAAAATAACACTGGCGTCTCATTTTAACAGTTATATTTATCAAAATTACATTAAAATATCTTGAAATACTAAAGAGGAAATTTATTCAATAAAATCGCCATTGGCTTCAACCACGGCCTCCAGACGACTTCGAGATCTCTTACAACTCTGGACGGTCTCCTTGTTTAAGTTGGTCAATGCTTCCATAATCCTTGCCTTCACCATTGGTGTTAGAAGCAGTTTTGTTGGTCCCTCGCTCAATTCCGCCCCCACACACATAATAATCAAGGGGGTTGCAGTCTGGGGGGAGTTAGGTGGCCAGATGTTAGGGGTGGTGTGGTCGTAGAAATTGTCGGACAGCTATTACTGGGTTCTCCTGCTTGTCTGGCATGGTGCAGAGTCGTGTTGCCAGACACAGGGGCTTCCAGCAGCCACCTTCTTCACCCAGGGCAGCACTACTTCCTCCAGGCACTTAATGTAGACCTGCGTGTTGAGGCTGAGGCCGTGTGGGAAGATGAATGGCGGCATAACGTTACCATCACTAGTGATCACTCCAAGCACAATGATGTTGATTGGATGTTTGATTTTTATCACTCGCGGTAGATGTCCTCAGATTGACACCCAAACACTCTGAAATATTCATAATGGAGCTTCCAGCGCCAATGCCAAGCAGTACTGCATGTGGGGTCTTTGGTACTATGCAGTACCGTCCAGTTCGGTGGTTGATATAGCTCTTAATTCCAAAGTTGGGAGCTAGATTTTCCAAGATCATCCATATGCCTTGTTGATTCATTATTTTTCTTCTGCTCGTCTACAATATAGCGTGTTATTCTCGGAGATTTTAAGGTGGTAATAGGGGCTTTAGTGTCTATTTCTTGCAGTGCGTGGTGAGGTGTTAAGCCGATCCCTTGTTTTAATTATGTATATGACTATAAAATATCATATATATATATATACATACACACAAGTGCAATGTATACTTGTTTGTATGCATCTATGTGATTGTGTGCGAAGTGTGTGTGTTTGCGCGTGAGTATATGTGTGTGCGTGTGTGTGTATGCTTGTGTAAGTTAAAAGCACAGACAGAAAGATATGTCTATAGCTGGAAGTAGAAAGAGAGATAAAGTGTATATGCATACGTATGTGTATGTGTGTGTATAAGACATATTTGTGTGTATTTCTTTGTATATATGTGAGTGTGTTTGTATGTGTTTGTTTGTGTGTGTGTGTGTATGTATGTGTGTGTCTGTGTGTGCGTGTGTGTAAACATATACGTTCATCTTCAAACTGGAGAGGTCTAACGCTAGTCTCCGGATTAACATTCTGTCCTGTACAGTTAATCCGTTAATCTTCTCGCAAAAACAAATCCCTCATTCTCATCTACTAC